>NW_024507213.1:60771-175586 GCF_017590055.1 Onychostruthus taczanowskii | reverse complement strand
TGACAGGGCTGAGGGGTGTGTGGGGTATGGGGGTTCTGACAGGGGTGAGGGGTGTGTGGGGTGTGGGGGGTCTGACAGGGCTGAGGGGTGTGTGGGGTGTGTGTGGTCTGACAGGGCTGAGGGGTGTATGGGGTGTGACAGGTCTGAGGGGTGTGTGGGGTTACAAGGATGGTGAAGGGTGTGAGGCATGTGTGGGGTGTGAGGAGGGGTCTGAGGGGTGTGTGGGATACAAGCAGGGTGAGGGTGTGCGGGGGGTGTGGGGTGTATGAGGTCTGAGGGGTGTGTGGGCTGAGAAGTGTGTTTGCGCTGTGAGGGGTATCTGGGGTGTCCGCGCTGTTCGGCTGCGGACGTGGAGGGGGCTGAGGGGCAGCCGGCGCGGCCAGCCGCGGGCTGCTGAGGGTCTTGAGGGTGCGAGGGGACCGAGCGGAGCGTGAGGGCGCGGATCCGGGGCTCGGGGAGCAGCCGCGGGGCACGGGGCGGGCCCGCGGGCGGGCTCGGGGGTGGGGGCTGGAGGGGCCGCGGCTGCGGAGGGGCAGCGCAGGCCCGCCGAGGCCGAGGGCGGTGCCGGGGGCGGTGCTCGCTGTCCCGGCGCTGCCGAGTGTCCCGGTGTCGCTCGGCGCCGCCGGGAGCGCCAGGAGCGGCGGCTCCGTCCCGTCCGCCCGCAGCGGAGCCGAGCGCGCCGGGAACGGCGCTGCCGCCTCGCCGCCGACAGCGCGGTAAAGTATTTGAACTAATTCTCGCAGCCTTCAGCTCGTGCTCGTGGTGTTTGCGTGTCGCTGTGTGTGTGCTCCTCCGTGCCGAGAACTTTGCGGTCCCTGCAGTTTCCCGGCTGCGCTCGGGGAGCCCTTTAGAGCCGCCAGGTTGCGAGTTGTGCTGGAAACTTTGGGGTGGTGGTGGTGCAGCAGTTTTGGCAGCGTTGGAATGGTAATTTTTGTAAATCAGTAGTGACTCGTACGTGGTAAATTTGAAGTAGCAAAACAAGTTTTTATTACCCTGAGTGAATTTGCCAGGTTTAATGTGTGTATGAAGAATCATAAAAATACCGAAGTGCTCATGCTCTTTGAGTGTGAAAGCTTTTTTTCCGGGATGAGAATCAATGACAATTTCACTGGAATGATTCTAGACTCTCTAAACACAACTGTGAGAGCTTGTTTAACTGTGAGGGTGCTGAGGCTCGGAGGGCAGGAGATCTGGCTCTCTCATTAAACAGGTGAGGAATACTTTGCAAAGACTCCTTCATTCATATCATGCATTCATGACACTGTTGCCTGTGTTTATTTGTTATAACGTCGATGGGCTCTTTCCCCCTCAGTGCTGTGATTAGACTATTAGATTCAGAACCAGGTTTTCATACTATGAGGTGCCTGGTGCTATTTTGTCTCAGAGTACTTTCCAGGACAATATTGCTGTTTGAAAACAAAGCTAAGCACTTTCTAAGCAGCACTGTGCAGGAATATTATTTGTACAAGAATAAGAGGGATTTGTGGGTGATTTGACAGACCAGCCTATGATTCAGTGTCACACACTGAGTTCTCTAAGTTCCTCATTCCTCAAACTGCTTTAAAGCTTGAAGCTGCTTTCAAAGTTTGCCTTCACAGGTGAGAGGCACCTGTGTCAGTCCCGATGGCTTAGGAACTCTTGGAGTGCCTCTGACAGGCAGTTAATTCCATTTAGGAATGCTGTGAAGTCCCAATCTGTTCAGCACTGATCTGCGATGAATTATCCAATGAATTGCTGTTTTAGGGGATCTGCTTGGCCGGGGGTCTTTCACTTCAAGACACCCAGCTGTGGGGTTTCTGGAGCAGGCTGTAGCCAGTCCAGGTGTGATATGATTAACAGGTGAAGCTGTGGCTGTCACCCAGCACTCGGGAGTGTGTTCTGCACTGTGCTGTTCCAGTTGTGCACCTGTAACACTTTCTTTTGGAGGTGCAGCATCTGATTCCGGGCTTTTTCTGTGTTTCTCTCCCCCATTTCATGAATCTTCACTTTTCTCTGCACAGAAACATCTCAGGCTTTCTCCAGGCAAGTTCATACCTGCCAGCCCCTTTTACTCCTAACTTTCCAACTTCAGCTATTGTCTTAGGTCAGCCTTGCCCCCTCAGACCAGCAGTCCTGCAGAAGTTGGCAGAAACAGCGAATTTCAGCAACAGGAGGGGTTAGAGGAGATGTCACAGCAGCAGCCTCACCCTCAGCCCTGACCTGCTGCACCACTTCAGGTAGCAATATTCTCTCTCCATGCCTGTTTAATATTTAATGTTCTTTTGGCCATAAAAGGTATTTCTGCAGATGGAAAGGCTTGTGTAATAAAAGCTGTATGCCATCACGTCAGCAAAGTGAGCAGTTAAGTACCAGAGGAGCTTTAGATAAATAGGAAAGAAATGTAAAATCACCAACAACTTCCAGGTAGGTCAAAACCAGGGGAGGACACAACCAGAATTCTAACATGTGTGTTATCTACCAGGTATTTCTTTGCAGTTTCCCTCTGGAAACCTAAATGCACAAATTGATTGGATACATTTATAAAAGATTTACAATAATCATGAATACATTACTTGCCAAAAGTACATATACAAATCATAACAATGATTTGCACTTCAGTGAAAGCTGAGATAGACAGTACTGAGTTCTGTACTTTTATTATAATGGAGTGATTCCCTACAGTAATTTCAATGCAATTACCTTTTAAAAATGTTTTATCAAGACAGAGGGGTGAAAAAAACAAGCCACCAGTCAAAGTCAGATTTCCTCCCCAGATTTGCAGGTAGTAAATCTGACTCTCATTTTTGTTTGCTTGTTGGGCTTTTGGAACAAAGTATGTTGAGATTATGCTTCAAATTTGGTATTCAGAGTAAAACAGAATAAAATTGCTGCTTTTCAGGTACTCACCAGAACATTACTAGTGTGTTTTCACTGATGAATAAAAATTATTAATGAATTGCCTTTATAGTTAAACCAGTGAAGCATTTTTATTTCTCTAGAAACACATTGTAAATAAATTAATGCAATCATTTAATGCATATCTAATCTTGTATTGGAACAATATTGCTCTGCCAGTCATTAAAAACTGATATTTTTTTTTTCTCTAAAGGTTTTCCCTGCACACAGGTAAGCAAGCACAAAGAAGACAAAGAAGTTTCAGTTGTGTGTCTGCAGGTATACACTCTTATATGACTGTATGTTGTTATTAATGTTAATTAAGCTCTTAATTTTTGTTGTGAAACCTCCTGATTCTGTTTGATGTTGTCAAATGTTTCTTTTGTTGTAGGGCTGATACTGCTCAGGCAGAGGACTGTGTATAGGACAGTCAAAAAGTAAGAAGGTGACAGCCATGCTTTCATCTTAAATAAATACTATCATTACATTGAAGGGGCTTTTTTAACTTGTTAGCACATTTGTTGCAAGTCTAAAGGGTGGGAAAACCTCTCTCCTTTTCTCCCCTTCACACTTCTTTCACAAAACACGAGGGCGTTTCCAGGAGCAGTTAGCGCAGTTAAACCCTCTGTTGTTTTCCCCCCCATTTCCTTCCCTTCCCGCGGGGCACCCGTGTGTTCTGGGGGGCAGCGCGGTGTGGCAGTGAGGCCAGGGCAGGTGACAGCAGCACGATGGAGGCAGTGGACGTGCCGCCCGAGGGCTACTCGCTGATCAAGGCCGTGTACCAGCGGCGGCTGCGGCTGACGCGGCTGCTGATCGACGGCGGGGCCTACGTCAACGAGAGCAACAGCCGCGGCGAGACCCCGCTCATGGTGGCCTGCATGACCCCCCACGCCGACCTGCAGAGCGCCAGCAAGGCCAGGATGGTCAAGTACCTGCTGGACAACAAGGCTGACCCCAACATCCAGGACAAGTCGGGGAAGACGGCGCTGATGCACGCCTGCCTGGAGAAGGCGGGCCCCGAGGTGGTGTCGCTGCTGCTGCTGAGCGGGGCTGACCCCAGCCTGCCCGACCACTCCAACTGCTCTGCGCTGGTCTACGCCATCAACGCCGCCGACAGAGACACCCTGGAGCTGCTGCTGAAGGCCTGCAAGGCGCGGGGGAAAGAGGTGATCATCATCACCACAGACAAGTCCGCCTCAGGGAGGCAGAAAACAAAGCAGTACCTGAACGTGCCTCCCCCAGACCTCGAGGAGTGCACCTCCCCGGCTGACTGCAGCTCCCCGTCAGAGGTAGAGCCCAACGAGGGTCCGGAAGACCCATTCAGCTTTAAAGAGCTGTATGGTGGGCAGCCGGGGGACAACTCCTCTGAAAGGGTGCCACTAATGAGCAAACCCAGCTCCACACCAGCACGGTTCAAGCTGACGCAGGTGCTGCAGTGTGATCCGTGGCTGAAGTGCTGTCCAGCAGTGTTTCAGCAGAGGAAAATTCCTTCTCCTCAAGAGCTTCAGAGTATCAGTCCCATGGAAGAGCTCTCCTGTAAAGTCAGTGACCTTGACTTATGCAAGAGTGTCAGTCACGAAAGCAGAGACAGGAAGGGCACTGGTCAGGTAGTGAGAACCTCCGACCACACCATGTCAAGGAAAGCACTACGTGATGCAATAAACTATCAGACTCCTTTTGTTGAAGAGAAGCATAACCCCAGTGAGATTCCCATGGGCATGGATGCCAGTTTGGGACAGATCAGCTTACTTTCAAACCTTGGCAGTATTATCAAGAAAGGAAGTGGAGAACCCAACTACAACATCTCCAGTTCTCAGTTAGCCAACACTCTAATTCCTGCTGCTGATACCAAAGGTAGTAAGTCACCAAAAGGAAATAAAGAGATTCTTCCTACATACCAGACTTTGTTACCAAGTCCGAGAAGAGTTCTGGAGATGTCTCCTCTTTCTCCAAGAGGCAGAAGTCAGGCTCCTCTAGAGGAAGAGAGCTCAGGAGCCCTAGTGTTGGATCAGACGAGGCCAGGCTTTCTGCCTCCACTGAATGTGAGCCCCCGCCCCCCCGTCCCAGAGCTCACTGTCATAAACACAGTTTCTGGAATGATTTCTTACGGACAAACTCACTTAGTGCCCCCAGGATCTGCCTGCCCTAAGGGGACCAAAGAGACGAATCTGCTGCGGCGCAGGCCGTATGAGCAGATCACAGTCTGAGCAGATTCAGCAGTTGCTGCACCTTTACCAGGAGAGCAAAGGGGATCTTTATGACATGTAAATATTCACTGCAGTCCTTGACTGTAATGGTACGTATCACAAAGTAGAGCAGGTCTGTGATGTAAAGTAATGTCTGCCTCAGGATGAGTGCTGCAGCTCAGAAACTAAACGAAAAGACATCGAATGAGGCTGCCTTCTGCAGAATAAGCAGTGTTTATTTTGCTGGTCTTGTAAAGTTTTCAACTTGCCTCTGGCAGGCAACCCTCAACAGTCCATAAGCATTGCAGTTCTCATTGTAGGTTGTACATACTACCCCTGCAAGCTGTCCCCAAGCACACGCCCTTGCAGCGCCCAGAGCGGTGCTGCACACGGACTCTGGGACCCCGCGGCGTGTGGCTGCGATGCTGGACAGCGGACTGCCTGTGTCCAGGCTGTATATAGGAACCGCAGCGACCCCGGCGTGTGGCGGGGTGGGCGGCAGCAGGCGCTCGCCGGCGGTGTCTGCCGGCCTCAGCAGCCTGGCGGACACGTCAGAGCTGGTGACACTGCTGTCGCCGGGCTGTGCAGCCCGCAGAACCGCGGCTGCGGGCTGGCAGCCTTCCCCGGAGCCGCGGTGGCAGCACCGCCGCGCTGCCCGGAGCCCGCAGGGCGAGTGTGACCTGCCCGGGGTGTGCCACAAGCCAGCCCCGCTCAGGCTGTCCCCGGGCAGCCTCCGGAATCCGCTCCCTTGGGAGAAGCGAGGGTGCGGGGGCAGAGCCTCACCTGGAGCGGGCTCTGCAGCCTCCTGCAGCTCTGGAGCCCCCAGAGAGAGACCTGGCCCCAGTGACAACCGGGGTGCGACACCGGGACACACCCAGGGCGTCTGCACCAGCAGGGGCACGGCACACACACACATTTGGGAGCAGGGAAGAGCTCTGTCCTCCCGCTCAGACAAACCCGAAAAGGGAAGGTGAGGCCCTGGCACAGCTTCCCCAGAGAAGCTGTGGCTGCCCCATCCCTGGGGGTGCTCCAGGGGCTTGGAGCCACCTGGCCTGGTGGAAGGTGTCCCTGCCATGGCAGGGACCTTGGAATGAGATGGCCTTTTATTTCAGATGGTTTCCAACCAAACCCTGTGAGTCTAATTATGGAACTCACCTGGGAGATGGAAACCCGCATTTTGTCTCGTTGGAAACAGAGGGCAGAATTTCCCACAAGTGGAATGCCATCCTCTGCAGCCTCCGAGCTGCTGTGTGTTTTTAAGTATCTCTATCTAAAAATCTTTCTTTCCTTCAGTGTCTTGTGATTCCAAGTATCTCCCTTGTCTTTGTGTGCATCCCATAGATGCTGGATCTCTGGTATTGCATTTAGCATTTAGATCTCATCTTCTAAATTATGAGAAAAAGTGAATGTGTTCTATTTTGTTGTAATTTACAGAAATTAGTGGTACTGGAATTGTGTCTGTGTGATGTGAATTTCAGTATACTGAAAAGAGGTATTTATTTCCTGAAAATACTCAGTGGGTATGTTGCAGCTTCAGTCAAAGTTCACCATATCTGACATTGCCTGGAAAAAGCCTGTAATGTTATGTAGCTTTGCACTTAGTAGGAGACAATTTAACGGGGATCTTAAGTATAAAACAGTGCTAAGGGGATCTTAAGCATAAACCAATCTGGAGAGGATCGGAGACATAAAACAATTTGAAGGGGATCACAAACATAAAAATATTTAATGGGGATCATCACCATAAAACAATTTAATGGGGATTCTAAACATTGAACCATTTAAAGGGGATTACAAACACGTACTCTCTGTAAATAACTTTTTGAGAGTATTTGTTTCCATTCAGGTTCTGCCTTTTCCTTCAGGAGATTTTCCTGGATCAGGCCCTGTGCACACCAGGTAAAAAAAAAAAAAAGAATTATGTGGACATATTTTTATGATCCAGAAATTACGTGGAACAAAAAATGCCAGTATTAACTGAATACAAATTAGTCCCTACACAGAATACACTTTCCAAATGTTTTGATGATAATACAAAAGGAAATGGCAAGTTCTCATCTGTTCATCTCACCATGAAGTTAAACATTTGAAGGGGAAAATACATCTTTAAAAGAAAATTTCTTTATTAGAAGAAATTGACGATCACCAAGTGTTCTAACTGGTATATTTGCTGAGGGTATAAAGCCCCATTTATGCTGTTTTGATTTGAAAATTAATGATCTATATGGGACTAAGGCTCCCTTAAATGAAACCATAATTTTTCTATGAAGTGCTCAGACATTGGAGGGAAGTAGCAAGCGTCTTGAAAAGGGCAGTTTTTTGGTAGTGTTACCAGTACTTTGTGATTAATTGTGATGCAAAGTAGTGTGAAGTGTTCCTGTTATTGCTTGTGTTACTGTTACAAGTGACCTTCAAAGGAAGAAGCTTTGTTCTCTTGCTGTTGTTACGCTGAATAAATAAAAGTTATTTTTTCCCCCCTCAGAGGGAACATGGAAATAAGCACATGCTTTTATTCACTACTCAGGAAATGATGAGTCATTGCAAAAGGTACTCACTCACAAGTGTTTCTCAGGCTGCCTCTGTACAAGAAAATGGGAACAGTTACTTCGATTTAATCCAATGCAGCTAAATTTGTCCAGAGTGTGGTGCGAGAGAGGCTCTTCCCACCCGCCGGAAGCTTCCTGTGCCTCCACTTGTGGAGCAGAGATGCACTTGCGTTGTCTCCGAAGCCTTCATCCATGACATTTCCCAGCCACCCCGGTGTTCCGTTCAGCACAGCGCGGTCAGCCCGACCCGAGCGCCTGGCGGTGACTCCTGGGTTAAAAACAAGCCCTTTTGGTCGCCCCGGCTGCCAGGTGACACCGCGGTGACAGCGCGCTGAGCGGCAGCCGGGGCGGAAGGGATTTCCAACCCACCTGCCTGCCGGGGACAGGTGGGAAACAATTCGGGATTTTTCCTTCTCGCCCTCGTTTTCTCTGCTGTGAAACCACACAATGAAAGGAACTCCAAAACAAATCACAAAAAGCTGTGATTACATAAGAATTCCCATTATTTTGGTTTAACAGATTTAAGAACAGCCAGTCGCTACGCAAAAATGTCATAAACTAGCAGTTTTCAAGGTTGTGTTTAAGGTGCAATGCTCAAAATATAGGCTTCAACATATCGTTCCCTGCACATTTAATTTAGTTTTGCTTTTAAGAAGTAATTGCTTTGTTTTGATCTTTGTCTTTTACAACTACATGGCACTTCCAAAAGAATATTGCCACAATTTGATGCAGCTATAAAAGAAAAACAGTAAACTAAGTAGGCACTAAATTTCCTTTTTTTCTCCTCATCAATCCCATGTCAGACCTTCATCTCTCTGCGTGCCACATACAGCAGAACTAATTACTTTCCCAACCAAAGCAAGGGATTTATAGACAAAGATTCTTACATTTTCCCTGTAAGGTATTAGTGCAGTAACTTCAAGGAAATCAGGTTTCATAGCGAAGCACCTTAGGAAAGCTCAGAGGGGTTTTTTCAGAGTCAAAGGGATAACATTCCAACTGTCATCACTAAATATTCCCGTAAAACACCCAGCTGCCAGCCCTCTGGGAAAGACAACAGGTTTTCACTCCTGCACACAAGCTGACCTTTATTGTAAAAAGCTCCCAACATACAGATACATATACAGACACATATATATGTATATGTGTAAATATGCACAATTCCTGTTTCTCAGCAGCTCCTGTCACCCGAGCCAGGCATGTCCTGGGCTGATGACGCAGGCAGCTGCAGAGCTCGTGTTAATCCAGGGGTTTTGTCCCCAAAATTATGTCCAGCGAGTTAAAAATTATGCTGGGATCTCATGGTGGACATCAGAGATATTGTTTGGAAATATACAGGGAGGTATTTATTCTCAAGTTCCTGAAGCCTAGACACAGAGGCACGCTAAGAAACTGCAGTAAATTCCTGCATTTTTAACCCGAAAGCATCAGCAACTTTGATCACTTTCATGTGAGTTTTGCAGAGGGAGGGAGTTCAGCCTGCCGTCTCTCAAGAACGTGCTGATTTTTAAATAAAAACCTGACCTGTACATATATTTTAAAACCACATTAATGTCTCACTGCCAGCCCCACAGCAACACATTTTATTTCAGGAGAGCATGTGAATAAACACAGAGAAGCAAAATCAAATTAATTTATTTATGTGCAAGTCAGACTAGACTGTCATAAACAACTTCACAGGGGACTAGCAAAGATACACAGGTAAAAGTACTTACAGAAATTCATATATATAGATTCATCCACACAGATTACTCATATTCACCACACAGCCATTTCCTGGGAATCCAGATGATGTCTTCTTTAATGTTACCTGATTATCCTGTTTACTGACATCCACAGATGTACTTCTTCCTTAAAAATACTTCTCCAATTGCTGATGTTTTTTACTTATTAGTTTAATGAGGTGTTGTACCAAATCCCAGTACTTCAGGTGGGAACTGGTCAGTGGGAGGATTCCTAAACAGCAGGGAAATGTGTCCCTGTGGTCCCCAGGAGGCCACCCACTGAGAGATGAAATCCTGCAAATCAATGAATGCAACTGCCTGCCACAAACCACAGGTGAGAAATTAATCCTTCTCCAAACTCACCGTGGAAAGCACACAGCCAAGCCTGACCCTTTGGTGGTGACTGGCACTCACTTTGTGAGTGATTAAATTAAATCAAGTACTCTGTTTAGCTATCCCAAAATCAGGTCTTCTTTATGTGGAAAAATTTCCTAATTTTAGTCAAGCACACCTCAGTAGATGGCCAAAATGAAGAAAGCTCTGCCCCTCAATAACAGAAAACACCTATTAGATAAATCTCTCAAATGAGTTGTGGGTAACAAAAAGAAGTCTTGAATTTTAATGTGAGATCACGATAATTCAAGATTTAGCATTAAGAAATGTAGCTACCTTTTCTATCACAGCTGTATCAACGCCATGTAAGAGCCAAAAATTACTGTAACTTACTTTAGTACTAACAGCTTGTAAAATGTGTACACTGTCTGTTAGGTATGTAAGAGCCAAAAATTACTGTAACTTACTTTAGTAGTAACAGCTTGTAAAATGTTGTGTACACTGTCTGTTAGGGTAACAGATGAGTTAATAAAATTCCCACAGGAATCATGTGACGGGAAAAGGAGGACAAGAAGTTGACAAAGTAATGCTTCTCAAGGCATGAGCTGTGATTCAGAAGCTGAAATGTCCTCTGTGATTGTGGAAGAAACCTTTGGTTTTTCTGGTATCCTTTGTGGTGTTTGGCAGAAGCCGATCCCACAGGGCCGGTGTCTCAGTCTGTGTGAATTCTGGGGAATTGCAGCAGCAAAAGAGGCAATAAATGATTTCAACGAACCAGGTCAGGGTCTTCCTGCAGGTGTTACAGCAGGGGTTTGGCTTTTACTGCAGGACGTTTCCACTGTGAGGATTCTGAGAGCTGCAGGGCTGCACAGAGAGCCACGGGGAACGTCCCTACAGCCCTGGGGAATGTCCCTGCAGCCCCAGGGACAGCCCTGGGGAATGTCCCTGCAGGGGACAGCCCTGGGGAATGTCCCTGCAGCCCTGGGGAATGTCCCTGCAGCTCTGGGGACAGCCCTGGGGAATGTCCCTGCAGCTCTGGGGACAGCCTGGGGGAATGTCCCTGCAGCCCTGGGGACAGCCCTGGGGAATGTCCCCACACCTGGGGACAGCCCAGGTGTGGGGACAGCCCTGCTGGGGACAGCTGAGCCTGGGGACAGTGCTGCCACTGCTGCCACAGCCAGCCCAGCCGGCAGCACCAGCCAGGGCTGCTCCCTGGCCATGGCACAGTGAGCACGGGCAGAGCAGCTGGCAGTGCCACCCTCCCCTCCTGGAGGGTGGCACCGCGGGTCAGGGACAAGGAGGAGGGCACTGCATTTCTGCCTGAGAGGGCTCCCTACACAGACACTGCCTGGCTTTGAACAAAAACATCCTCACGTTTACAGGGGCTCACAGCAAAAGCACTACAGAGTCAGGCACTGCCTGCTTTGCATTTGCTACTCTATTCCTATGGCTTTTTTGAATTCAGAATTTTGTGGCTCAAAAATGTCATAATAAACCCTACTTTTATCAAATTTGTCTCGGATGAGAAGCAAGTCTTCTAGAGAATACATGTCCTCCTTTCCTGTCCAAACAGTGAGGCTGTACCTATGTCCAAACAAACACAACAAAGAGAAAACAAGTATGTTAGGATAAAGCACGTAAACCAGAAAGACATTGCACTAATAGACTCCTAAAAGTACTCAGGATTACAGCATCCTAACTTTAGAAACGGAATTAAATACAAACAACTGCACCCCCAGACCAATTTATCTGTGACTGTTCTGCCAAACCTCAGAGGGATTTAAATAAAAAACCTCAGGTAAATATCCAGCACAGAAATTTACCAGAAAAAGCATGTAAGTTTTGATAAATTAATCAGTCACAAACTGAGCCTCAAAACAGGAAATATGATGCAATCCCAGATACAGGTGATTGTTGCTCTGTGCTTTGTCACATCAGCGATGTGTAGAGATGCCACCTAACCCAATTCTCATTAATTGCACAGAACTTCTCAAAAAACACTGAAATCCACCAAAGCTAATGCTTAAAAAATAGCTAATGCTAATCAGTTAAAGCATTACTTCCACATCCTCCACATGACTTATATATTTAGGTTTTCCCCTTTGTTTAATAAAACTGTATTCATTTTAGAAATTCATAAATCCGATTTCAGCTATATGTGAGCAAAACTGGCTCAGGAATGTCTGCCTTCTAATGGCACTGAAGAACCCCCTTGATTTTTATGAGGTAAAAGAGGAAATCCGAATATTTCAGTGACAATAATGTTTGTATCCAATGATATTTGAGATTGACACAATTCATACGATACATTCTTAATGCAATAATATTTTTAAATAATTTTCCCAGTTTTAACAGCTTAATTCTAATTTCTGTCTTCAGTCTTCATCAGAAAACATTAGTATTAGCACTTTATTTGCCCACCCTGTTGTTCTGAATAATTAGAAATTTTTCAGAGATTCCCTTAAGTTTTCTGTAATGGGCTTTGACCTTGGCTGGAACAGTTTTATTAAAGCCTGGGTAGGAAAAGCAGTTGAAAAAGATGAGTAAATAAATGGCAATATGTGGGAAGCTGGTTTTATTCTCATTCTATTACATGTGAATAATTTTTATAATTGAATGGTTAGGGATTGGTAAGAATGATTTCTAAAGGAAAATACAAGTTCCTGTATGAAAACCACTGAATACATTTCAAGTGCCTCAGCAAAATTAATTAGCTTGGAGGGAAACACCTGATTTCCAATCTAAAAATCATTGCTGACATTTTTAAAAAATGCCATAAAATAATATAAATAGTGAATCCAATACAAAGCCTTTGGATTGCATGACTTCCCAATTGCAACATCAAACTATTTAGTCTATTTAACCACATTCATCTGGTTTGCAGCAGAACTGGGCAACACACCTACGCACCATTTAAAAAAGTCCTCATAGCAGGCAATGAAAAATAAGCTTCTGGAACTTAACTACTTTACAGAAATTAATAGTGACCACTTCTGCCTGAGGACTCAAAGACTTTGAGGCCTGTGGGAAATGAAACACTGGGAGAAGAATAATTTCTACATTTGCAGTGCCACTGGGCCGTGTGTGACGGGCGAGGGGCTGGCACTGGCTCTGCTGGCCCTGGGAGCTCAGGGACACTCTGGGAGCAGCACTGACCTGTGGCACTGCTGCAGCAGCCACTGCAGCTGCGGGACGGAGCCGGGCACCAGCGCAGCCCTGACCGCGAACGTCACCGGCTGGGACAGCGGCTGGCACAGCCGCCACATCTCCTGCACCGCCGGCCACTCGTAGCCTGGGGACACACGGGACACTGACAGGGGGCACAGAGAGCCCCTGGGGACACTCAGAGTCCTGGGGACACTCAGGACACTGAGAGCCCCTGGGGACACTCAGAGCCCTGGGGACACTTGGGACACTGCAATCCCAGATACAGGTGATTGTACTGAGAGCCCCTGGGGACACTCAGGACACTGAGAGCCCTGGGGACACTTGGGGCACTCAGAGCCCTGGGGGACACTCAGAGCCCTGGGGACACTCAGGACACCGACAGCCCCTGGGGACACTTGGGGCACTCTGAGCTCATACAGCCCTGGGGACACTTGGGGCACTCAGAGCCCTGGGGGACACTGGGGCACTCAGAGCCCTGGGGACACTCAGAGCCCTGGGGACACACAGGACACTCAGAGCCCCTGGGGACACTCAGGACACTGAGAGCCCTGGGGACACTTGGGGCACTCAGAGCCCTGGGGACACTCAGAGCCCTGGGGACACTCAGAGCTCACACAGACACTGGGGACAGACACAGCACCCTGTCCCTGGGGTCCCTCTGGAGACACAAAACCTGCACATCCAGCTTTCCTGAACAGCAGGCACTTCCACCATGGAACTGCTCCGTGGCTGTGAGCAACAGATGTCCCAGAGCAGAAATGCAATAAATGCAATATCAACGTGGACAATGAACTTGCTGTGAAAACCTTTACTTCCAATACTTAACATGCATGCTTACTTACTTTACATACACTACAGAATGTGGCATTTTTAATGTATCTTTGTCCTTTCTCTAAAAACCTCTGCTGCCACTGACTTCACTATGGCCTAGTTTAACACTGTCAGGGTCCCTTTACAATAAAAACATTAAGAAAATATTAGGACAAAAAGTTAAATTAATCCACTAGCAATGAAGACATAGAAAATCAAAAACACATGGCCAAAACCATTCTGTGCCTAAGAATGCTACAATCAAGCAACCTAAAATACTGGAAGTGCCTTTGCTAATTTTACAAGGACTGGAACTATTTCAAATTATATTTACCTGTTCTTTTGTTTCTACAGGATATGAAAATCCTGTAACAGCAGTTAATAACTTTTTCCTCAATTTCTCAGACAGAATGTGGTGACTAGAAAGAGTAAAATTGCACTAAATATTAAAAGAAGTTTTCTGGGGCAAGCAGCAACTTTTAGGTGGAATCACTCAAATGACCTGGTTTTCTTACATTTTACAGCAGAACCTCACACAGTATTTCCATAAAGAAATTTAGAATGGGAGATAAAATGAAATTTGTTTTCACAGGTTTGCCAGTATTTCTAATGCATTTTCCAGCATTTTTTTTCCTGCACTGAAAATACTTGGGAGAAAGCACTGAAAACTGTAATAATACTGCAGTATATCACACAGCAAAATACTAAATCTTGCTAATAAGGAGCAATGAGAATGGTGCAAAATGCTGCCATGGTGGCCTCAGACAATATTGGAGGGGACTCTGCTTCTCATCATGAGAATTGCAAGAGAAAGCTTGTGAAAAAGACCCTATAATAATGAAAATTCGAAAGTTTACTGCAAAACATTCAAGTTTCCCAGAGAAATGAAGTATTAGGGATAAGGCTGACCCAAAACTTGATTTCAGTGACACATTTTCAGGTGATCTGTTTCTCCTCAGGACAGATGCCAGGGCTCTGACCAGACCAATGCTCCCAGGATTCAGGGACAGCCCTCCCTCAAACACAGGCTAAGGAGTTTGTCCCTCAGAAGTGCTCAGCAGTGAAAAGGAGTTGAAGCACAAACCAGCCTATTTCAGGAACAGAAAGATGTGATTTTCACCCAGTTGTACTGGCACTGCAGCACTGGCCTGAGTGCTGCACAGCACTCTGTCCAACACTGTGGGGGATAGAATACAAGAAAATAAAGACATTTATGTCACAAAAGACCCCAGATGGGACAGGGTTCCACAGTCACACAATCACTACCAGGACACGTCCTGGGGCTGCTGCCAGCTGCACACACACGGCAAGCAAAGGAGCGCTGCCCTTACCTTGCCCTCGGTGGCAGCCTGTGGTCCAGCCCAGGGACAGGGTGGCCTCGGGGCAGGAGGAGGTGACAGCGGCCAGGAAGGCGCGGGCGTCCAGCGGCGCGCAGCTCCCGCAGGGCCCAGGCAGGATGTCCCCGTTCAGCCACACGGGTCTGTGCAGCGCCTGCCCCAGCTGCCCCAGCAGCTCCAGAGAGGGTCCCACGGCGGCCAGGCTGTGCCGGGATGCAGGGCAGGGTGAGGGCCGGCAGTGTCACCGCGGTGTCACCGCACCCCGCTGCCATCCGCTGACTGCCCCTGCAGCAGTGAAACCCCGGGCTGCCAGCCCTGCTCCCAGCACCTCCTGGCCTCACCTCTCTGTTATGAATAAAAATATACCTATTTTTGTTTAAGGTTACAGAGAAAAAAAAACCGGTGGGACCAGTTGCTGTTAAATTAGCTTAATTGTAAAGAGTTCTTTAATTGCCCATCAATGGTTGGTGATTTAGCCATTGTCCTCCCAATGCTTGCCCCGGAGCTACACCTGGACACGCAGCCCAGGAGAATAGGAGTGGCCTGGGACCACGTACGCAAATGAGAAATGCACCGCGCCAAAATTTTCCCGTTTTCCTAGAAAACCCCTAAAAACAACGAGCCAACACAGAATTAGGGGACCCTAAGTGATGTCTAAGGACGGGCGTGAAGTCCAGTGCCTGCTTGGATCCTTTTTGCTTCACACCCTGACCCCAAGAGATGTTCCATAAGGAGGGGACCCGAAGTGTTGGACTGAAAAACAGGAATCTGCCAATCTCCCGTGAGGACGCAGTCCCCAGCTCTGCCTGCAGACCAGCGGACAGAGCTGCATCACCCTCCTCCTCCTTGCCACTCTTGGGGACAGCGGCGGCGTGGGCGCGACCCGTCGGTTTCTCCCCAGCTGAGCTGAATCTCTTTAATAAAGGCATTGAAAAGGAGAAAGATCTCCTGCCCTATTTATGTCAGGCAGCACCCCCGGGCTTGCCACCTCTCCATCTCAGGCCTCAGGAGGGCTCTAACAAGGGAAGCCACTGCTCTAACACCTGTGTGTCACCAGACCTGAAAGCCACAAAGGCTGTAAGTTCAGTCCACAGTGAAAGCCATCTCTCCCCACCTTAACCACGCTCCAAGGGGTAAGAGTTTAGCACTATGTCACATCCAGACTCAGAGCTACCTTCAGAGCCACGCAAGGTGATGCACCTGTACTAGGAGAACAAAAAGCCCAACACAGACCAATTTAAGGCAACTGAAGGAGAGAAAAGGCACCCACTTGAACATTTAATGCCTGGTTGTGGTTTGTCCCGCAGCTCCCAAGTGTGGCAGCACACAGAAGCCTGCCTTTCCAATGATCATCCAACACATGATTATTAAATTGTTAAACATAAACTGTTATGATCATTAATCATAATTTAATGATTATTAAACTGTCTGTTAAACAGACAATTCAATAATCATCTGTCGGATGATCACTGGACAGGCTGGCATCACTTGAGGAAACAGTGCAGACAATCTGAGAGCATTTAAAAAAAACCATGGTCACATATTCACACTGTCCTGTCCAGCCACAAGAAGAAGCACAATTAGCTTTTCCCTACTTCTACCCTACCAAAACTTTTGAAGCACTGTGGAAGGAAAGGAGATGGTTAACAGTGGGGAAAAGAAATGAACACCAAGAAAAATCCTCTTTCTGTCACAGCCCATTAATTAATGCACTATGTAACACTGAGGAATTTAAAATCACTGTGGTCAGAGTTTTAGAATTAGCTTAGTTCTACACCCAACAACCCGCCCCCTGAGCTGCTTGTCTTGTTTCCTCTGTACAGTCACTTTGTGTATTCTGTCTTTTGTGGCTGCAGAGAGCAGGAATTCCACTCACTCGGGCTCTGTAGGAGCAAAGCCAGTGATTGCTGGTGTTAAGGAGTGGGCTGCAGCATTTCTGACAGCCTGGGGCCAGAACACTTGCTATCCTCACATATGCAAGGGACTGTCAGGCCCGGAGGAATGCCTCCCCTCTCAAAGGGTAAGGCAATGCAGTGAGAAAAAAGCACAAAGCAAATGGCAACACTGGGTTAAAAAAAAATTTAAAAAAAAAAGGAAAAAAACAAAGCAAAACAATAAAGAAATCCACTCCCAAAAAACTGCAAACCCCAGACCACTGGTTTTGTTGCACAGCATTTAGAAAACCCAGACTTACTGCTGACTTTCTGTGAAATGACTTTGGCATTTCTGAAGTGGGACACTGAAGACCTTTTGCAGAATACATTAATTTCAGCAGCCAAAGCCAGCAGGAAATGTAATTATGTGGTCAATCGGGCTGAGACAGCAGAGATATAAAAAGTATATTTTTGAGGCACCACTGAAATTATCTCCACAACTTCAACAATGGCATCCAATTAAATATTATGCAAAGGAACATCAAATTCTGTTATCACTTATTTGACTCTATCTGCATCGTGTGATGCACTTTTAAATGTTTTTATACAATCATACTTTTATAATGCCACGTACTTTTAAAAATTTTCTTGATTCACTCCACTTGGCTGTAAACTCCTTGTGGAAAAAGGAAAGGTAGGTAGTTTAAAATTAATTTAAACAATACATGAAATGGAGGAAAAACTTCACCAAAATTCACAAGAAATAAGCCCAAAAAAATGCCTACTGCTTTTTTTCCCCTTCTCTGCCCAGAAGGACACACACAGATCCTGTGACAATAACAGGATTTAGCCTGCCCACGTTTTTTACTTTTATGAACTTTCACATGAAAACGGTGACACAGAACCACAGGAATAAATCCCATTTTACAACTGTCTCCTGCGGGGTTTTGCATTTCTATGGAGTACCTCAGCACTGATGAAGCTCTTTCTAATTTGCTGCCAAAACAGACTGAGCACATGGAAATTCAGACAAACCAAAAGTCAGGAGCTGAAGGGGTGCATGTCTGGAAATCAGAGCTCATTTCAAACTCTTCCAAGGCAATCTCAGGCGTGTTTGCCATTCGAGAAATGAAAAAGTAATGGCTCAAACTGTGAGGGAACCTCTGAACATTTAGTTAGCAAGGCAGAGAAAGGAGCCTTCCAGAGAGGCACCAGCACTTCAGCTTCCCAATGGAAAAGTTCTGCTCACAGTGCCTAATTCACTGAGTTAAAAAAATCATTACTTGCAGCTCAAAACACTTCTAAAGGTTTTGCTCTTGCCATGCTTTGAGAATTATGGCCTGTTTCCACATGGATTATGCTTCTGAATGCTAAACTGCACAACAAGGAGGAGTTTGGCTGACAATCACCTGCAGACCTGTAAGAGGTAAGAATGCAAACAACACAACCATCTTTCTGTCAAGATACCTCTTGAAGTCGAGCTTGACGCCTTTATCGGTGCTGCCCATCTGTGCCAGCCACTCCTGCAGGGTGATGTCGCTGTCGGTGTCAGGGGGGTGAGCCAGGATGGGCTCCCTGTCCCCTCCCCGAAGCACAACATCCACCTCCACCATGTGCACGTCGCCTGGGGACGGAGAAATTAAACCTCAGTCAGCTCCCAGTGCCCCGGGGCAACAACCAGCCAGCCCCTGCAGCCTCGTGCTGTCTGTGACACAAAAGATGCCCTGCCGGGGGGGATCCAGGCACTGAACTCTTTGCAAGCCTACAAACAAGTGAAAAGTGGTGCTTGAGGGTGCATTTGGCCAAGAAACCACGTGGGAACGGATAAATGGGCATCCAACATGTGAATCCACTCTTGTGAAGTTTCAGGTATTTTCCCTCTGGAAACAGGGTGCTTGAGAGAGGGAAGATGAGTGCAGGATTGAATACTGGCAGAGACTGAGCATTCCCCTTGACTCATTGCCAAAACCGACAAGGAAAATGTTAGCTGGCACACACGACAGGCAAAGAGGGGTCTCAGGAGTGCTCAGACTCCTGAAAACAGCTTTATGTGATGAACTTGGGCAGTGCTGCCAGCTTTGCAGAGAACCCAATACACACAGTGAAATATGAAAAAAACCAGTTAGTGATGGTATTCAGGATAAAGCATATTATATATACATTTACACAACTATGCGTTTGTCAAATATTCACATAAATTTACATACAATTCACTGCCACCCAGGCTGCTCCACCAGGACCCTTCTGGCTCTGCACAACCTTTCCCTGCCAGGAGGAGACACACAGGGGAGATTTGGGCTCTTCTTCCAAGGACTGGGACAGGAGGAGAGGGAACGGCCTCAGGCCGGGCCAGGGCAGGCTCAAGGTGGGCACAGCAGGAATTTCCCCATGGAAAGGGCTCAGGGATTGGAATTGCCCAAGGGGGGTTTGGAGTGCCCATCCCCGGAGGGATTTAACAGCCGCGGGGATCCTGGAGGAGGGAGAGGAACAGGAGGAAGAGGGGGAAGAGGAAGGGGCCTGTGCCGCACTCACTTCGCGCGGCCTCCGCCGCCCGGGCCCTGCTGTTGGCGGCGTGGAACCAGCGCACGGCGGCCCCGTCCCGGGCCGCGATGTGCCCGCTGCGCAGGAAGTGATCCACGGGCCACTCGCTCCAGGCGCCTGCGGGGACACGGAGGGGACATGGGGGGGAGCCCTCAGCGCGGCCCGCCCGCCCGAGACCGGCCCGGCCCGGCCCCGAGACCGCCCTGACAGCCCCGGCCCGACCCTCACAGCCCCGGCCCGGTTCACCCCGCGCCCCGCTCGCCATGGCCCGGCCCCGGCCCGGTCCCGCCCCGCCGGGGGCTGGATGCCGCCGCCTTCGCGCCGGGCGGGGCCGGGCCGTGCTGGTGCACGGTGGGGAGTGTGTTAGGATGGTCCCGAGCAGGAACATCTGTCTCTGTGTGCTGTGGAGCCTCACCAGCAGGGCCCGAGGCGCGGACAGGGAGCGGCTGCAGCCCGCGGACACGGACAGCCGGGGCTCCGAACGCCGTGGCACTGGAGGCAGTCAAATCGAGAGAACGCAGTCCTGAGCCGGGCCAGGGCAGGCTCAGGGTGGGCACAGCAGGAATTTCCCCATGGAAAGGGGGCTCAGGTCTGGCACTGCCCAGGGGGGTCTGGAGTGCCCATCCCTGGAGGTGGCACTCAGAGCCCTGGGCTGGGGACAGCGTGGGGATGGGGCACAGCTGGGACTGGATGGGCTGGGAGGGATTTTCCAACCGCATTAATTCTGTGGCTTTGTGTGAGAAATCAGGATGTTGGCGCAAGCCCTGCATGCCTGGCAGCCTCGTGGAGATGCTGAGGGCAGCAGCAGACCCAGCCCTGCAGGCACACAGCCCCGGCTCTGTCTTTGTGCCAGGAACGCCAGTGAGGGCAGGGAGAGGGCAGGGCTGGGCTGGAGCGGCTGCCTCCGGTGTCCTCTGCAGGGTGTCACTGCTGGCTGCTGCTCGCTGAGGAATGAATCCCATTTTTGGGGCAACATCAGGAGTCCCAGAAGCTGCAGAGACAGGACACACACATTCCAAATCTGTCTCTGTTTCATTACAAGTAAGAGGCGGAAGGTTGCAAGCACTGTAGTTAACTTTATTGATCATTACTGCAAAGGAGTTAGTAGAGGTTAAGTGCCAAGAGGCAGCTGTTCCTTCAGGTGCCCTGACCCTGTCACAGACCCAAAACACTCTTCAGCCTCGTGCTCAGATCCCTCAAGGGCCTGGGTGCAGCTTGTTTTCAACAAGGACACGTTTTTGTTCATACTGGGCGTGGGTTCAGCCCTTCTCCTTCTCAGAAGTCAGCACAGAGGCTGAAATGCAGCTCAGCTCCATCCAGGGTAAGATCTCAACGCCTGAACCCTTCCAGGACTGGAGTGTTAAAGCACAGATAACAGCAGAGCAGATTAGGTTAAATTACAAATTGTTTTTGATACAAAAACATAAAATATCCCCTATTATCATCAAGAAGGCATCCAAGTTTTAATACTCTCATTATAAAATTGTACCAGCATTTTTACTGAAAACAATATAGATCTTGTATATACTTAGTTTTGGTTCTGTTCTCCACAAGCAGTTGTGTGGCTGCTACCAAACCCCAACTGCAGTTTGATGAACCTCAGTACAAATCACATGCATCACAAATACATAAATAGATCTAAATGACCCAGTATAAAAAATACATCCTATGCAAGAACCTCAGGTATACTAAAAATCCTAGAACTGTTTGGGTTGGAAGGGACTTTAAAGAGTCCCAACCCCACCTGCCACAGGCAGGGACACCTTCCACTAGAATCAACCTGTTTGTGAAAATCCAGACTTAATACATCTGTTCTCCCTGAAAACAAAGGTGGCTACTAAATTGTGGCAAAAGCAGTAGACAGGAGCAGAAAAAATACTGCAGAATTCTTGTCTGAGTTATTGCTACATGTAGATTACATCAAGGGTAATCTGTTTTTTCCTAATCCTTGAAAGGTCAAATTGTGTATGGAATTCTGAACAGAGTAAAGAAAAAAAAGCACGTTTTATAAAAATAGCATCCATTTAAGTTAGACAAATCCTTATAAATACAAGAAAGAAAACAGTTACTCTATAAAACATTGAGAGCATATGTTCCTGAAGCACCAGCATCACATCCCCAGGTTAAGGCCCTCAGTGAGGTGTCCATCCACTCAGTTTTGGGCAGCCCTGCTCCAGTGCTCAGCTCCTGCAGAGCTCACACGGGACCCCAGCAGCTTTAGCAGCACACTGGTGTGAGGGCAAGAGGCAAATGCTGTGACTTGGAGTCACACTGCACCTGCAAGTGCTGCCACTGTGTGAGAGTAACAGAACCTGCACTCTTCTGCACCTGTGTTAAGTGTCAACCTTCAGAACTTCATGACACAGACTAAGTGTTTTGTGGTAGAGGAAGCAGAGAGGATCTGAGGGGCTTTAAGAAAACATTTTGAAAAGCTTTTGAAACATAAAAGGTTTAGAAACTTTAACATTTCTAGTGTTTGTAGCATTACAACTTTGGTGTTCAGATCTAGCAAGTCAGTATGTAATCAGCCTCATCAAGACAGGTGTTCTATGATGAAAAACACTAATTCCATTTTCAGTGGCAGAGCTGTAGGATCTGACATTCCACTGTGAATCACAGGAATCAGAGCACTGTCCAAGTCGTTCAGGTAGCTCTGTGGAAGAAGGAGCCCTCCCGATCCTGCTAAGTATTCAACCTAGGAGGGAAACATACTGATATTAATTAACACTGCTTGCATTAACAAGACTATGCAAAACGTGCTGTATAACAGTAAAAGAATATTTCAGCTTTCAGTGGGAAATTAATGACTAAGACAGCTTCTTCCCCACATGTCATCCTCAGCCTGGATCGTGGGTAGGACAAAACTCTGAACATTCCTGGAGAGAGCCAAGGTATTTACAAGGCAAGGTACCTTCAGTGGAAATGGAGAGTGTGCAATAAAAGCTGAAAGCTTACCATGTCTGAGTCAATGGAAACTCTGAGTCCTATCTTATTCATCCCGTTATTTTTCAAGGTTTTCAGGTGAGGGCAAAGAGCAGTGCTGCAGGCAATGGCAATCTCTTTTGCAAACTGGTGAGGAACAGCACTGGAGAGTTCATGATCCTTTACAAAATGGTACACCTGAGATCAGAGAAAGGGAAGGGCAGTCAGCAGCCTGCTACATCCCAAAGTTAGGAACAAGGGTAGTTCAGGAGCACGTAACACCAAACAGAGGAAGGTTTGATGCTTGTCTGCTGGCAAAGCACCTGAGCATTGAATCCACACAATCAAAACACTTCAGGAACCATGGGAATGCCTGCATTAGGCATTCACAGAGCTGTCACTGCCAACAGCCTTGAGTCTTTTCCAGAGGAGAGAAATGACAAGTGTGTAAACTCACCAAGCAGCTGCAGAGAACACTCTGCCTGGCAGGATGGCTACACATAAAATCAGCTCATTTTAACAGGATCACTTACTACCATCACATTACCACTTAAACATTCAAAAATTAATTAAGGAGGCTCAAGAACTATGTAATTCACTAACTTCAGTGCACTTCATAGCTTTTCCCTCTCTTTCGAAGCCTCTGTATAGTGGTGCTTTTTCACTCAGAGTTCCTTCCATTGATTTTCCATCAACTGGGCTTAAAATTCTACAAAAAACAACAGTGTGATCAGTAATTTAAACAACACTTATAGTATAGATACAGTAACTTCTATGAAACAATATTTACCCATCCTTTAAGGCTATTTAAACACCTTTACAACAAAGTACAATACAGGACTTGCACTATGAAAATACAGATGGTACAAAAGGAAATATCCTAAACAGGGAACTAACAGCATTAACAGAAACCTAATCTTGCAGGTGTAAGACACTACATACCATCTTTGGTATCAAGCACTTTCTGTCACAAGAATACATCAGACTAATTTCAAAAAACTGAAGGGAGATATTTGAACACTGAGAGCAAAACATCTCTCAGATGTCTGGCTTTGGTAGCCCTTTGTTGGTTTTCTCTTCATTTTCCACCCAGCAAATATCTACATATTCTTTCGCATCCCCTGCATCCACTTGTCCACAGGTTATTTTGAAGTCTTTCTTGTCTCTTAATGCCTGACGTAGACTTTCCATTGTTTCTCGTGTTATTTGTACCATTAGCCCATCTAGAGGAAAAACAGTTAAAATTCCACTTTATCCACACAAAAAGCAGCACAGCTTCTTATAGAATCTTGGCTTAAATTCTACTGAGACCAACCATCTCCTACAGCTAATTAATAAATGCACAAAAGTACTCCAGGCCCCACCTACAGCACTAAATGTTAAATGAAAGAGGAGGAAAACCTATTTTGTCAACAGAACTCAAACTCAAAGATAACTTTTAAGTTAATTTTTGAAATTTTTTTGCATATATGTGCCAATACATGTATTTCAGCAGTATGGCAATGAAAATACTTCCACAAAGGAAAGACCTGCACTGATTAAACAGAGTTTAAATCTGAATGTTTTAAAACAAGTAGGTGACCTATCATGTATTTTTATGCAGCATTTCTTTGCAATAGGTTTCATACAAAATTTAAAAACCTGAAAAGAAATATTTAGCTTGCTGAGGTATAAAGACCTTACACAAGACCTTGCTGCTATTTTTTTTTTCCTTTTTAAGTCTCTTAGGAGTAGAACAGAACAAAATTCTTACCTTCAACTATACTGGATTTAGCTAAAAATCCTGAGGATGTTTTTAGGGCTCCATTAAACACCACAAAACTTGCACCTGTAACTAGACAAAGTAGGAAGGAAGTCAGCACCACTTTGTGTAACTCCAGTCAGTCATAACTGACATTAAACACAATTTCACGTGACACCAGAGATGCATTTTGCATGCAGCTTAAGACTGAACTTCCACTTCTGCTGTAGAAATGAGATTTCTGTCCCCCAGAGCTCTTACCTTCCCTGGGCTGTCCCGTGGCACTGATGGCCTGGGTGTGATAGAGGCCCTGCTTGTTCTGCACACACACCAGGTGAGAGTCGGCCTCAGTATTGAAACTGGCTCCAATGCTGATTACGTGTTCGTTAGAGGAATTGATCACCTTCATCACCTGTCAACGCAACCTTTGTCATTACACTGATAAATCTCACCAAGAGGGGTTTTTTTCGTTGTTGTTTGTTTGGGTTTTTAATTTTTTTAAATTACCAAGCAAAACATCACAACCAGGAAATCTGAAGGAGGGAGTATTTGAAAACATGCTGGAAGATTTTGAGGAAACTGCAGATCTTTCAGTACTTAACAGCCATCCTAAATCTCAGCTCCTCATTATCCACCTTCCAGTGAATCACAGAAGGAAGCGTGTGCTCAGGTAATTGCATGCCCTTCCCATTACACATTTAGGTCAGTATAATGAAGTTCAGGGAGGCTTTTTTCCAAGAGCTGATGGTAGAGGTGTGACTGGTGTTATACAAAACGTGGAAGACTAAAGCAGCTTGGATTAGAAAGCTAAGATGGGTGCACTCACCTCATTGTACTTCCTCAGAGGTATTTTAATACAGCTTCTACCCATTTCCACATGGACAAACAGGTTGTCTATGGTATGCAAAGTATACTTGTAATTTCTAAGGTCCTACAACAGACAAAGTATTTATGTTAGCAGACAATGAAGTCCTGTTTTCTTACCTTTCCCTTACCTTCATCACCTAGATGAAGGTGCTCTAAATACATCTGTAGGACTTTCAAAAAATGGTAGTATTTAGAGTGGCTGAAGACTTAGGGATCCCTTTTTGCCCACCAGGTGTATGTGACAGGCATCTCAGTGAATGTATTTATAAATTCAGAGCACTGACAAATTCGCTCTATTAACCAGTGGGTTATTTACTCTATGGCTACTTCATTCACATTACAATCCCAGTGATTTAGGGAGAGAAAAACTTCCACATCCTCCCTCTCTGACAGAAAAGTGAAGCATGGAAGCCACCATCTAGATGAGTTTGTTTGCAGGCTCACAACCTGTCCCCTACAGCTCTAACTTGTTGATTTACAGATTAAATAGTGCAGTTTCTTATCCCTTTCTGTGACAGAAGTAATCTCCCATCACCTCACCCACGTGGGCAAAATTCTGTTTATTTCCAGAACAACATTAGCCATGAAATGGTCTCATTTGCTTTTACTACTTCAGCTGGAAAAAAAAGAAGAAGAGGCTCTTTTCACCAGCTGAGCCAGGCAATCAGTGCCTCCCTCCACCAGCACAGCTGCAGCAAGAAGGGTATTTGGAAAACATCTCCATGCACTAAGGTTTCCATGGAACAGGCATCCAGCCTAAGGATGCAAATCACAGGTGCCCTTTGCCCCAGCCACTTGTGAGGGGACAGGCTCTGGGCATTTGCACCCCAGGTGCCAAGGCACCACGCTGAGAACATTCTGCAGCCACGCAGTGACTGAAACCCCTGCAAGCAGCACATACTGCCCCTGCCTGCTTCAGGCTGGCACAGCCACGAAGGGGAACCGAGCCACACTGATCCACCTGAAAAGGAGCTCCACAGAAACCCCACCCAGCAGCAGCACAGCAGCAAGGCTGCCCAAAGCCTGAGGGTGTGTGGGATCTCAGCACATCACTGTGGATGTGCAGAGACACCAGGGGAGCCCCTGGGGGGCTCGGAAACCCTGGAATGCTGCCAAAAGGGTTTGGTGGTTGGATTTCGATCCATCAAAAGGAGAAGAACCTGTGAGGGAGGAAATGAGAGCTTCTTGGGTGTGAATGGTACATTTATGGAGGGAAATATAAATTTTAGAAAAATAGGTACAGGGGGGTCATGAAGGCAAGATGGAGGATTCAGGGCGTGGTCCTGTGTTCTTCTTCCTTCTTCATGTCTTCCATTTTGTGTGGTGATGTTGGCACTTGGGGATTGGTTCATGGTGAAGGTACACTTGTCTATAAGGGTGAATAGTATTGGGAAATAAAGGTAAATATGTCACACGTAATTTTTACTATAAAAGACACAGCCGCCCTGTGGGCGGGGGAGAGTGCACTCGACTGTCCTGCTGAGCGGACCTCGGCTGGGCAGAGAGAAAACTTTGTAGATAAGAGATAATAAACAGAACTGAAGACCGAGAATCTGAGAGTGCAGACTCATCCTTCGCAACCGCGGCCGCCCAGAACCACTGTCCCCGTGTCGGG
The DNA here is from genome assembly GCF_017590055.1 of Onychostruthus taczanowskii. Classification (NCBI taxonomy): domain Eukaryota; kingdom Metazoa; phylum Chordata; class Aves; order Passeriformes; family Passeridae; genus Onychostruthus; species Onychostruthus taczanowskii. The sequence continues at coordinate 149,048 of NW_024507213.1, read as the reverse complement.
GCAGAGACACACAAGAGCGGACCCCGACAAGGGTGCAGCTACACATTGGCACAGCAGCAGTGAGGCTGGGAGCTGGCTCCTGGATTACAGTGGGGGGCTCCTACAGGAGCAGGAAACCTGCTGGTCTTGGATGGGGCTCCTCCTCTGGCTGATCCCTTACGCAGTGGCCTGCACACCTGTGCTGGCAAAAAGGAAAAAAGGGGCAAAGAGCCCAGTTTCATCTCAGCTACGATGGTCTCCAGACCCAGGAGAGGATGTAGTGATTGCCCAAGTGAGACCTGCTCTGCTTTCCACGGCCCTGCCCTGAATGCTGGGATGGAAAGTGCTGGAAGTTCTATGTGAGTACCAGAAGAGGAAGGTTACTGGTCAGGAACACAGGCTTACTCTAATCTGAAATCAAATCATTTGGTTAACAGAGGGCAAGCTTCCACAGGAAATGGCATGAATTCCAGACTTAAAATTTTGCCACAAAGTTCTTCACAAAACACAGTCAGGCTGAATAACTGTGGCAAGGTTAAGTTTGTCTGACAAAGCAACTAGTACTGCAGTTAGTCTACAGCATCTGCCTGTCAAGTGTTTGTTCACACTTAAAACTGTCAGATTTAAGACCAGAATCCCTGCACCACAATGATGCTTGGAAAAGAGAAATGCACCTGAACAATGATGACTACTAGCATCAGGGCAAATGCCAACATCTCCCTCATTAAAAGCCTTTTTTCACTACCAGAACTAATGCATAACAATACAAGGTGAAACAAACTGCTTTTTTAACTCTCTCATAAGTTTTAAGTCAAGTATGAAGAACAGAAACGTCAGCTCTGCTTTCAGGATTCAGCATTTGTTTGGTGGATATTTTGATTTTGTCTGGAGGTAATTTTGATTCCTACAGGAAGGGCAGGTAATGAAGCATCTACTCACAGCAAGCAGGTTCATAATCGTGTGTCCAATGTCTCCGAAGAGCGGCTCCCGGTGCCTGACACTTACCACAGGAGTTGGATAGGCTAGGAAGAAAAAGACCATATTTACCTACCAGCAACTCTAAAACTTGCTATTCCTGTAGTTCTGTAGGTTTTTCCAGCTATAAGCTGTCTCTAAATCTCAATAACTGACCAGCCAAAGGAAGGAGAGCCCCGCTCTAATTCTCAGCCACTGTGTGGTTCTCCCCACCATGGTTATACCTGAAAAAACTGGTTAAAAAAGCCAAACTCAGCAAGTGGTTTGTCAGAAAAAGAACAACAACAAAGCACTGCCACCCTGGTCACCACACAGACAGGATCTGGCTGGTAGAGGTCCACTGTGGGCTCCAGAAGTCCATGCACAGATGATAATTCCCAGCTTTACACAGACGGGGCAACTGAGAGGCATTTCAAAAGATTTTATTCCATTGCAGTCTCGTTAAAGGGTGAGACATAAGAGATGTAAAATTCAATGCCATTCTATCAGAAACCAACTTATTTCCTGGTTACATGCCTTATAGATGTTTTTCAGCCTGTTAGCTGTAGCCACACAATGCTTCTAACACTCCTGACACCAAACACCCATGATTTTACCCCACGTGGTCTTGCTGCAATGCATCTTTCACAGTTACAATTCTCCAAAATATCTGGTCTGTTTGCAAGGCCATCGTTTTAAACTTTCCTCTGGTTCAATCTCTCTCTCAACAGTGTCATCTCTATTCCATGGCCTTGCTAAGTCAGCACACCTTATCTCAGAGTTTGCACACACAGGGACACAACTGTATGAGCCAGTCAGGTTTGGAGAACCCTTCACAAATCCATTTCTCACATTTATGGACTTGCAGCTTCTACAATGGTGGGCTACAGCCTTTTTACATGTCTAGATGTTTCCACTGTATTAGTAAGTTATCCTTTTAAGTTATCAATACCTTTATTCAGTTTATGAGGCAGTAATGTTTTGCCAATACACTTAACCCCAATAATTTAATTGTAATAACCATTTTATCAGAGTTATAAACTGGGCTTGTAAGCATCCCTTCAAACCTTTCTCCTGCAACAAAAAAAAACCCCTTTATATTTTACTGTCAGTTTTGGTTTCTTAGCTTTCTCATCTGCTCAGAGGAAAAAAAAGAAAAAATCAAAGAAGTCTAGCAGGACAGTGGACATTCCCAGGTGGCTTCACATGTTTGGCTTATCCAAGTGTAATATAAAATACTGCAAAGGTGATTTTTAAATAGCTTGCTTGTCTAAAAACGACTTGTATTTTCCAAAGGGAACTTTACATTTATGCAGCTACTGATACCATTAAAACTTACCCCCATATTCTGCTCCCAATCTCAACATCAAACGGATTGGAAACACTTTTGCCCAGGGTATTTCCAACTTATGGATAAGAATGCCACAAAGAAAAGGGTTATCTGGTAGAATCTGATCATCAAGTTGCTGAAAAGTTGGTGAAACAAACAGAAATCCTCCATGCTCTTTGTTGCTGAGAAAGTTTTCAGTAAAAGTAATGTTCTCCATATTTCTTATGAACCTTCCTGTAGAAAGAGGAATGGAGAGTGTTTGCAGAGCTGGGTCACTCTCACCTCTGTGCCAAGAGAACTGCTCTAGGCAGTGAGCTCTGACAGACCTGCCAGCCCACCACTCCCCTCACATCCTCCTGCAGTCTGCCAGGCATCCAACCCACAGAATACCAGCCCTGTCCTTCATCACCAAATGAACCTGACTATGACAGTTAGTTTCTCCAAACAAGTGCCTAAAGTCCTAAACACAGCAACTGATGAGTTTTGAGCAACAGACCTAAAATATTTACATTTTTCCTCACTGTACTTCTAAAAATGAAGTGCCAGGTGTCCTGAAAACCATAGACTCAGGGCTCATACCCAGACTCTCCACCACAATATGACTAAACAACAAAAAAACCTGCAAACAGGATGTTTACAGAAGTATATGAAACAAGCATAAATTCATTTGTTTCTGTTATTTAGAACTCTAGTCTAACACTGCAAGCTCTTTCAACAGAATCCTTAGACAAATAATTCAAGAAAAATTACGTATCAACTTTAGGTTTTAAAGATCAGCAAGATTATTCTACACAAGAAAAAGTTAGACATTAAAATGACACACCTTTCATTGCATCTTTATAGATGTCAAGAAATAATTTGAATATTTCACTAGGGAAAACATCTTCATCTGGCAAACGCTGCAACAGAATGACAATTTCTGCCTGACCCAAACCATGCAGTCCATTTGTTGAGAAGCACCAGCACTTTTCTGAGGAATCTTTAAAAAGATAAGATACCACAGTAATGCTGTTTTAAAGACAGAACAAAAAAAAAGGTTTACTTTAATGGAAAAGAAAATGTGCAATACTTACATGTTATTAGCTTCACATTGACAAGCAAGTTTGCATTTAGAATAAAAGTCAATGGATTAGGACCTCCTTCCCCAAGCAGCAAGGCGACCTTTTGGTGAAATGGACGTTCCTCCACCAGCATATCTAAATAAATTGAGACATGATTAAGTTCAAAATACCAGCCAATGACCCAAACCAAGAATCAGTTCACTGTATGACACAGTCATCCCATCCTCCTACCCCGGTGGTTATTCCCAAGATTTGAATAGCTACAGATCAACCAGGGAACAGCTTACCCTAAGATTCAAGGAACATAGAGAACTGAAGCAGCAGCTTCTAAGAAAGGTGCAAACCAGGGCTACCCTTCCTCTGGAAATCCATGACTGAACGTGTGCTGACTCCTCATCCACACCTGATTCTGCCAGGTACCTCTGATGAGCACAGCCACCACCACCATGCCATTAAGTGGTGACCCTTTCTTCTCATAACATACTGATCTTGTTAAAAGTGCACAGTCATCACCCACCAATCCAGTATGGAACAAATAAATTACATGAGAATTACAATAAAATACAATGTTTTGAGTCTGTATTTACAGATGAGTCTGTATTTACAAATCTGGGATAGTGGAAGATGTCCCTGCCTATGGCAGAGGGTGGCACTGGATGAGCTTAACGTCCCTTCCAACCCAAACAATTCTAGGATTCTGTGAGTACATATCAACAATTTTCTCAAGATGTTAGCAGACTTTACCTTTCCCTTTTCCACCCAGTGCAAGCAGAAGTGGTGGCAGCTGATCACCATCAGGAAGAAGGCTGATCTCTCGTCGCACCCGGTTTTCTACCCCACACAGTGCTCTGTAGCTTGAGGCAGAGACAGGCACAGCCCGTGTGCCCTGACCCTCTGAACTGGGACTGCTCCTCTCTGCTGCTGCAGGGGAACACTCTTCAGTCCCTCCAGTGACAGAGCTGTAACTAGGTGTCACCTCTCTCTGGCCTGCAGTGGCCTGCTGTGCACCATCTGATGGGACAGAAGGATGAAATTCCTCCTTTTTTCTCATCTTATCTACTTCTTCCGTCGGTTTTTGATTTGCGTCAGTTACCAGGTCATCTTCCTTTGGGTCTGCAGCCTGTGAGGAAGAAATAACAAAAATAATCTACGCTGCCTCATAACCAGCTAAACTTTCATTATTAGTATTCTAGAAGCAAAAAGAGAATGAATTCTGTCACAGAAGTTGAGAATACATTTCCTCCTAATCAGAAAAAAGAAAGCCATCAAATCTCTCCTGGATCCTCCTCTTTTTTTTCATTTAGGAGTTACATGGGTGAAGATGCATAGTTAATATATTTGTTTGGTAACACAAACTGCATCAGCAGTTGCATGCTGCAAACATCCCTACACTATTTCTACTATTCCACTAATAGCTGAATGTAGCTTTGCTCAGTCTGACTAATTTCTAGCTTGGAGTCCCACACTGCTCCCCCAGCAAGACAGGTATGACAAGCCATGAACACAGGCACGCTGGGATGTCAGCTGTCATGAAAAATAAAATGGAAAAAAACCAATCCCCCAAGACCCCTCCCACAAAAACAGAGATGCACATTATCTTTCTTTGGCCTTGCATCCTATATCCAGAGGGAAGACTTTGTCCATACAACAAGAAAAAACCTGACAAATTTATGCTTGTCCTGTAGCACTTCTGCTGGTGTCCCATCAGCTTCCAGCAAATCCTCCATTTAACAAATATGCTGCCACAAAATTTAAAAAAGCCACTAACTCCTAAGGGAAGACTCCACAAAAACGCAGAAAAAACCAAGGATAAATTGGGTAAGAACAGACTTCTTCCCTGAATCTGCTTGTGGGTGTTTCATACCAAACATGCCACGTGGCATTTTTGCCCTGCACACAGCCTGTGGCAGCACTTCCAGGATTTTGTGCTGCCTTTGCTTCAGAGCTGCACTGTGCTGGTTTTGTCTGAGCTTCTGAGGCTGCACAGGAGAACTATCAACTAACTGTCTTCCACTCACTTTGTTCATGCTGCTGTTAGTTTTAGACATTGCCCATCTTCTCCAAGTGCAAACATCCTACTCTTTCCCCAAAATGAGAGACAGGCTGTATCTTTTGTTTACTTTACCCTTTTTTTTATTTGATTACTACAGTTCTTCATGAGTAAAAGCTGATTTAAATGCTAAACATCTGTTAAGTGTTCAGATTCTCTATATACAAATAATAATGACCTGGTTTTTTAGCTTTAGCAATGTATTTTAAAAACTCGTGAGTGCTGTGAGAATCATGGAATTTAAGTTAATACTTGAGACAGTTTCACCTTAAAAAGGTTTCACCTAAGGAACCTTCCCACAGCAAACTTACACCTCTTCTTTGGACTTCTCTTTTAAAGTGCAGTTCATTCACTAGTATGCATGTGGCTCATGATTAGAAAACCAATCCCCCTCTCAGTTCAGCATTAGCTCACACGAAAAGCAATACACAGATTTTGTTGCACCCTATAATGCCCTGTAATTGCAGGGCACTAAGCAAGCTGGTTAGTCTAATCCAGCAGGGAAACAGATAGATTATATAATATACATATAAACTGATATATAAATATATATAAAACCTGATGGATTAAATAATGTATATAAAATACAATATAACAGGCCACTGGAAATAAAAATAAACAACCACAAGCTTTTACTATAAGCATGTTGCTAATGACAGCCTTAAGAACTGTGGCTGAGGTCACCTTCACAAAAGTGGTTCATCAAATACTGTGTACTGAAAAAACTGCTTTGGCAAATTTTCAGCCATATCAGTTTTTAAGTACACAGAGACCTCAAACAAAACAAGGTTCTGCTTTGAAAACTTTGCTCGGTTTTACTCAAATTGAAAATTACTGCAATGTTTTTCAATCCAAGGACTTCACAGCCTTGCCAAAAACGTTGTCTCTGATTGCAAAGGCAGTGACTCAGAAGCCATGGTGTGTAAGGGCCCCATCCCTGGCAAGCAGAGGTCTCCCAACAGGTAATTCGTGCAGCTGAACAATCCCGACTCCTACCGTGGGCGTCTCGGGCAGGTCTGGGTTCTCTGGGCTGCACTCCTGAGACCTCTTTGCTCCTGAGGACAGCTTTGCTGTGTCTGCCACTTCCCCGTTTGGCAGAATACCATCTGCAAACCAAACCCTCTTCTGCTCTCTGGAGCACAGCCCTGTGACAGGTGAGAACAAAAACCCCGTATTATCGCGAGTTGCAGCGCTCCAGCACTGAGGGGGACAGAAATGAAGCCCCTTCTCCCCACCACATGGACAGAGACTCTGTTCACTGGAACAAAGCACAGGTTGGCATTAGCCAGTCTCCAGTCAGGCAACGTAACCTCTGAGTGGCACAGGAAGCTGCCCTGCTACAGTTAAATCTCGTATTAAATAAATTATTAATACTACAGAAGGATACTTCCTCAATCACCCCTCCGTAGTGACATAAGAATGAAATGCATATCACACCTAAAAGATGGAACACACTCTAAAAAAAGTTGATCTGTCATTTTGTTTAACAATGTGTTTTCTTTGAAAAGGTCAGATGTTTAAAAAAAGTGGAACCAAGATACTAGTTAGCCACTAATCATTTGTATTTAGACAGAGAATGAAGCTTTGCTCTCCCCTTGTAACTTCTCCCTGAACAGCCACTTTTTGTTTTCACTCAAAGACTGGCAGTACAAGCCAGAGATCTCCCAATATATGTAAAATTATAAAATGAACAGCTACATAAAAAGATTTACAATGTAAACACAGAGGGCAATGACAAAAGTAACACCCACTTTTCATAAATGGAGATTTAGGACCAGCTGGGGCCTGGCACCAAAACTGGGAAGTGAAAGTGCTTCCATTCAGAGTGTTCCTGTTTCACACAAAAAACACCAACTATAAATCCCAGATGTGACAAGCAGCTTGCAGCTCTTTCCAGAGAGACTCTCACAGTGTTAGATGTGTGTTATACTGAGGATCTGTACCTTCAGGACCAGGTTGTTTAAGTGCTGAGATAGGCAACAGTGCAGATGGTGAAGGAGAGCTGGCACCCCCGGGAGTCTGGGCCTCCTCTACAGGTGGAACAGCTGAAGAATGCTCAGAGGAGACACTGGAATTGGGGACAGGACCAGTTGGACTCATCATCCTTTCAAATGCCTGTGCTAAAATAATGTGGTTAGTTTTTAAGATCTCACAATTGATTAACTTTCATTTGCAGTACTGTAGGTGGGTGGGGGTTTTCTGGCAGAGGCAATGTACAGTTTGTGGTCTAGCTATGGAAAATAAACACTGAAACTGTTGTATGGAAGAAAATTTTGATTTATTTTCTACCTGCGTAATTGCCTCATTTCTCATGAGATAAAGGGTCCTCCCCTTGTCCTCCTGGCAGCATTGCAGTGACTATCTCACTGTGACCCTTGGGGCAAACACGTGTCACATCTGTCAGGCTGAGCTCCACTCAGATGCCCATTAAAAATCTGACAAGTTTTCAGCTTGTTATTTACATACTCATCAACAGGACCTCCACTGCTTCTCCTGATGTTCTCAGAAGCATCCATGGTTAGCTTCCTGTTGAGAAAAGGCTATCTGATGAGTCATCTACTGCAGCCCTGGTAAGTGACTTGTAAAAACACCAGGACAGGAAACAACACAGAGTGGGCAAACATGTGAGAACAAGAGGGATGTGGGCTTTAAACATGCACAGGGCTCCTGTGGAGGGAGAAAAACTTCTGCTAGATTCCTGTCACAGATGACTCAAATTGTATTCCTCTGTAACTTTATACTTAGTCCTACGGAGTTAAAATCTACTTTTTTTTTTTTTTTTCTTTTTTTCTTTTTTTTTTCTTTTAGTAAAAAATACCAAACAACTCAAGACTCAAAGTTCAAAATAAGAACTGGAATCTAAGGAACAATTGCTCTCTTTATCCTCCATCTCAGAAATAGGAAAACCTAAGCCAAATAAAGTAATCAAGATCCCCAAGAAGAATAAAGGTTAAAGAGATAGTTCAATGATTACTGCAATTACTAAAAAAAACCTCTTTACCTTTATTAATATCATCATAACAGCCAGTGCAGACCCTTGCTTCCTTCTCCATGTATTGCAGTTTGCATTTTCGTTTGCAACAGCTACCACAAAAAACCTGAATCAGGAAAGGATTGCATTAAATATTATAGACATATTGCACAGTGAGTAAGAAAATACACTTGCTTTATTCTAAACCATCTGCAGCCATGTATTCAAGCCTGCATCTTAATTCCTGACAAAGAAATCCTCAGAAAACAAAAAAAGGAATAACAACAACAAACCCCACAATACACACCCAGCAGAAAGCAGCAACACGGAGGACCTGACTGAAATTATAATAAAATTCTTCTCTGAAGTGATGAAAAGAGTTTCAGGTTGCACCACCTATCCCAAATTCTTCTCAATCCTGCCTGTGATCCTGCCATATGTATTTCACACGAGCCAGCAGTGCCAGGGCCAAGAGCTGGGACTTGCTCTGTGCTTTAGGACCATCTCTGCAGCCCTGTGTGCTCACCACAGCTTCAGGAAGCTGCTTTGGAAGAACAGAATATGCTCTTCTATTCCAACAGTGTACACATCCTGTCTATTTTTAAGCAGAGGAGTGTACACATCCTGTCTATTTTTAAGCAGAAACAGGGGGGAAAGTGTGTCTCATTAGCCTGGACAATATCTACACAATCTCATTTAAAGAATTAAGTTTTTAGAATAGCTGGTTTTTTGCAAGAGTTGCCATAAATATCTGGAGCTTTTGTCACTTTCCCCTTATGTTCTTCCAAGGATGATCTGCAAGTTTTTAATGAGTCACACCATTTTTAGCTACATGCAGGCTCTGGACCCTTTACAAAAGGTCTTCTGAAACCTCTAAAGGTGTTCTCTACTCCTAATTGCTCCCAATCAAGAAAAACAAAGTGGAACAAGGCAGGGGGGCAAGGGGGGAGGGAAATCCCAAACAGCAGTGGCATAGGAAAAAAGAAAGTTATTACAATGAACTCCTCCATGCAGGAAAAGTCACAGCAAAAGCAGTAATATGAGGTAAAAAAAGAAACTATTCCAGCTGCTTCTGGATTAGTGCCACAGGTAATCTACCTCAACAGGAAACATGCATGCTCAGTATGTATGTTAAGAATGCAACTGATGAGGATTAATTGCTAATCAGTTATAATCCACTTCAGGGTTTAAATGCCAAGCAGCACAATCCCCAGCAAGGAGTGTTCTCCTCACACCCTTGGTGACACTGGGACCTGCAGGGGATTGCACGAGGATTAATCCTAATGCACCTAGAAGGTGAAGGCAAACTAAGGGACAGCAGAAAGGAGGTGAGTAGCAGGCTGTTGAGCAAACAAGCAGGTCCTGGTTGAACTGGGAAGAAGAAGGGTTCCACAGCAAGAGGCAAACACCTGGACTGGTGTGCAGGTGGAACTGCAAAGCTGCTTGGCCTTGTGAGGGCTGCAGAGGGGAGAGAAAACAGGAACCACTAACTTCACTCTTCCCTCTGCCAAGAGTCCACAAGTGTTGCTATTTTCATTGATGAAAAAAGAGCTATGGCAATCCATACAATTGTCTTCTAGAACAGTCCATAGAGAACAACTGTGAATTCCAAACGGTTTTCCCTTAGTTCCCAAACAACAGCTTCACAAGGAATGTCTGATTTGGGATTTTTTAAGACAAAAGAAGTTGCTATTAAAAAGACAGAAAGTCTTAAGAAGCAGAAAGTTAAGTTGCACATTCAGAAAAGCTGTAATTGCACAGCACTCCCATATCTGTGAGGTTTGGACAACTCATGCTGCCTTCACTCCCTCTCCTAATAAAGAGACACTGTGATGCTCCCTAATTACACTGCTGCTCTGCCAAGAGCCCCTCAGCTGACCCTCACAGCTGTCAGCAGCACTGGGCTGTGAAGGGTCTCCCATCCCCATCTCTAGACAAGATGACTTCACAGCACATGTAAAACAGGACCCTGAAGTCTGTCAGTCTTATGACCAAAACAGAACCCACTCTGAAGGACTGTGCTTTATACAACCACAAAATCTCACCAGGATATTCTGGCCGTAAGTTCAATGGCTGCCAGCCCAGCACAAGGAGTTTTTCATTTCCTGGACACCTCAATTCACACCTGCATTTCAGTTCACACTGGTGGCAGCTGAGTAAATCAGCAGCATGCTTTGAATACACAGTGCTTGAAGAGAGGTGGAAATAAAAAACTACCGCGCCTTTCCAGGTGGTGCTTAACACTGGAGATGCAAAAATTTAGTAGACACTAGGCTTTGTTGTGTCTCTTGATCCTTAGAGCTTACAGAGCAACACTGAACAGTGAGGTCACTAATACTGCTAGCATTTCCATTTATGCACTAGTGCAAGCCACAGCTGATCCCAAGGGAATTCTGAACTGAGTATTAGCTTTGGCATCATTTACTCTCTGTAGAAGATGTCAGGCTGGAAAAAAGTTCTGCAATTACTCACTTTGTTGGTGAATCACACACTTTCCCCCTGATACGAGTTCCTTAGAAGATGATATATCTAAACACACTGGAAGACACATAAATCTTTTTGCATTGGTGCTGCTGCTACAGCTCCTGAAAAAACACAATTCCTTCAGGTTCATGGGCAGTGCCCTACAGTTATAATGACGTGTGAAAACACTGGATTCTCATCATCACCACCTCCATTTTTTTGAACATAAATACTTAAGTTAAAAGCTCCATAAGGGGCTGATTCAATATGATTATGATGAATTAGCCCATCATCTCATCTCCCCTACTCTATGCAAAACACACTAACCTAGCCAGCAATGGCAGATAAGAACACACTTTGTACTTCAGTTTAATCACAATTTTCACAAAAAAGGTTGTATGTTTCTTAATTAGCATCAGTCTTTTCCAACAGTCTTTAGGTTCCTGTGGAGGGAAAATAAAACCTGGTCTTTGTTAAATAAAGTACTTTGAGCCTAGAGAACTTCTGTCAATATTCTTTCCCTTCTCTATCTTGGTGATGCCTTTTCCTGTGGCAGCACAGGACCCCTCCCCAGTACCTCACCTTCCCACAGGCTCGGCAGTGGTGTCTTCTCTTTGTGAAGGTGAACTTGGCCTGGCAGTTCATGCAGTTGGGTGCCTCTGAGTCTGGGACCCACAGGGGCTGTTTCCACGACAGAGCTGCAGGTGCTTTACGTGGCTCAGTGCTTTCAGATGTTTGATTTCCTCCAGCCTCAGAGATGCCTTCCCCAGGGTCAGTATCACCAACACTTACACTGGTGTCTGACAGGGGAGCTTCTGAGCTAACAGAACCACATTCCTGGTTTTCTCTTTCAAGTACATTTGTTCTATTCAGTTGTTTCTGACCAGGAGCTCCTTGGGAAAGGTCAAGCAACTGCTTTGGTCTTGCACCTTTAATACAAACATCAGAAGCCAGAGCTTCACTGCCACGCTCAGCCATGCTGTGACTTTGAGACTTGCTGACCTCTGCTGCAGCTTCCACTTCATTGTCAGAAAGAGATGCTTTAAGGTTACTATTAATGCTCGTTATCTCCTCCAGTTCTGTCTGCATAAGCTCTTCACTGACCTCAGTGAAATCCAGGTTGTTCAGATCTGTTAAACTCCCTCCATCTCCATCAGCTTCCACCAAGTTACCATCGTTGCCTGAAGACTTTGACACACTGCACTGCAGACTTTGTCCATACAAGAAATCATCAAGCTCAGCGTCGCTTATTAGAATATCACTTTTAATAACATTCTCCTCCACAGTGAAGTCAGCCATAACAGAGCTCATGCTCTCATCATAAAAAGTGTCTTCACCAACACCATATGGCTCAGCTCCAAGGTCTAGAAAAGCAGAAGCAAAAGCCTGGATTTGCTGAGAATCACTATCACCAATTGTATTCTCAGTACTGTACTTCTCTCCATCTCCACTTTCTTCTGCAACACTGTCACTGATTTCAGCTACATCTTCTTGCTCATGCCAGCTAGTATCTTCAGAGGATTCCCTGCCAGGGAGAGGAGTTTTAGAGTCTCCAGCATGAACAGTTACAGTATCATTAATAGCCTCTGGCACAGCATTTTGAGGTAGAAGATTAACCTTTTCTTCTGTTACAGCTAATGAACCACACACGGACACAGGAAGGGAAAGACAAGACAGAGACGTCTGGACATCCTCAGCTGACATACACGAACTGAAAACACTGCTTGGTATCTCACTGCTATTACGTTCTTCACTATCTACATTCTCTTCTGTGCTTTTCTTTTCCAATTCTACTTCAGCTCCTATTTGACACGAGGAGTCTGGTAAGACGCAATTTCCAGGTACTGTTGCATTGCTGTTGTGCAAGGGATGCCTCTTTGGCAGATCTGAAGGCATGGAATCAGCATTACTCCCATCGTTTGGGTCTGCCTTTCCTATGGCATTTCCTCCATACACTTCTTTGCTTGCCACAGAGCATGCACTGTTCTCTTGTGGTTCTAAAGGCAGTTTTTCACAGGCTTCCTCATCTTTGGGACCGTGTGCATTCCAGCTCTGTGATGTTACAGTGACACATTCAGTATCCAGGGCAGGAGTTTGTCCAGGGTAGGTGAGTACTTCATTGCACTTCACAGGTTCTGTCCTGTGTTGACCATCACACAGACCCAGGACTGTTCCTGCAGCGTAGCTCTCTGGTTTTAAAGCAAAATTATTAATTTGTTCTGTTGCAAGATGCCCCGAGTCTTGCAACACCGAGTCCCCATCACTCTGCTGCGTGCTGGCAGCCCCACTGCAGGGGCCAGGTGAAGTCACACAAACAGCAATGGGGACACAAGGCATGCCACAGCCAGCGGGCCCCTGGCTGCACTGGAGCCCATCCTGGGGCAGCTCCTGAGCCCCTTCTGGAGCGGCCACGGAGGGGATTAAATTTGCTGTGTCGTTGACAAGATCACACACAGGCACGCTACACCTTCCCAGGCTCAAAGCCTGAACTTCATTTAGGGAACTGCTGTCCACACTGGACAAGAGGTCAGGCCCAGCAACACCCTTCTCCCTGGGTGGTGAGAAGCTGAGCACATCACTTGTGCCTGCAGGGGCACAGAGAGAGCTCTCCTCTGGGGCAAGACATCCAGCAGGATCCTCTGGCAGCTCTGCTGTGGGCTGTGCATGCTCTAAGCAATCCAGGACTGAGGAGAGCTTTGAGTCGTATGGATTTTGAGGTGTTCTGAAGCACTCACATTCATCTATTTTAAGCAAGAAGAGATCAAAAGCAAAGTTTACAAGACTCCTCTCTTTCCACAGTGTACTCCCTCTCAACCCCATCTATTCATCAATACAAGCTTTTACTTAGCAGATGCTACTTTCAAACTCCATGGTAACAGTCATTTGACCATGTACTTCCACTGAAAAGGCAGTGCAGAAACCAACCTGTATTCTGCTCAAATTCATCAAGCAGTTTGTCCAAGTCACAGACTGCAGCTTTAAAGTAACTGTCCATTCTAGTCACAGTTCTAGTGAAGCTTTAGCCTTCTTAAACCTACAGAGAAAAACACAGCATTTAATTCAAAGCATTTTTGGTTTACAAAGTCCAAGTGGTCATATTAGACAGCAGTTCATATGAGGGTTTTTTTTTTATTTTTATTAATACTTGGTTCTCTCTCCATGTAAACAAAAACTAAGCACAATCAGGGCTGCAGCCTCTAAGTATTCTGGATATGCTCAGTGTACTCAGCACTAAAAACAATACACCTCCAAATTCACTTCAAACTGAAGAATTGAGACTACTTATCAAAAACAAAAAAAGCATCTGCTATGGCATTACAATGTCAGAAAGTTTAAAACCAGAAGGAATATTAGAATCTTCTAGTCTGACCCCATAAACACTTCATGGCACACAGCTCACAGGCAAAAAACAAAATAGGTTATCATTACCTTTCAACACAACTGAACTGTGCAAATAATATAAATTAAAAATCCAACATGGTAATTAAGATCATTATTTCTGTTCTACTTAAAACATACAAATAACCATACTTCTGAGACCCCAAGAACATTAAACTCTTATTATAGACTTACCAGGTCATCAGAAAGCTATTTATTTATCAATCACATTCCCCACTGCAAAACACCCTGGTTTATTTGTTTAATGAACCTTTCCAGCCACTCAATTTTATGCCTTTTTGGTCACTCAGAATTGCTTTCCAACTGCACATCTTCTTCAATGGCTGAACACCCATACAGTAACGCAGTACTTTGTGCCTATACGTACGCCAAAATTGTGAAAAATGCGTATTATACGACTGGCTTTTTGCAAATATTAAAATTATTATTATATGTGTTATGTTAGAAAGTTATGCTGTATTAATCCTTTTCAGTAGTGTCTTAAACATAGTTTTAGGCTATAACATAATATTAAAATAGAAACTATGCGACGTAAGATACTTTTTCTAAATAGCTCAAGAAATTCTTCACACAGAGATAACAGAAACAAGACACCAAAATCCTCAAGAGAAGAATTATTGCCCCCTTATCCGGAAACACCAGATTTGGTGGGGACCAAAATGACTGATTTATAAGATGAGGGGGGGAAGTTGACAATAACCAGAAAACAGCCTTTGTTTGAAAAGAATTTTTGAATCTCGTATGTGATACATGAATATGCAACAGGCTATTGCTTTTAAGAGTTAGTGAGCCACGTTTTCAAGAGGAACATTCATAATTCTTTGTTTTTTTATTGCCCTAACTCTGATTGTCCAAATTCTTACTGCTCTAGTTTGTATTACCATTTTATATTTTTATAACTATTTTATCTTTATCACTACGAAACCGTTAAAATTTTGACACAAGTGATTGGCGTTTTTCACAAAAAATGAACAACCTGGATATGCCAGTGCTGGGATACCCGTGGCCAGCAGTGAGTCACAGCCAGGTCCTCAGGCTGCACTCTAATACAAGTCTCTGGCTGCTGTCTGGAGGGCTGGAAGAGCAGCCAGCACAGACTCAGTGTCCCTTCTCCTCACCCATCTGAACACGGCTCCTTCCCGGAGCAGTCACGACCTCCCGGCAAGGGGGACGCGGCAACATGAACTGGAAGTTGTTTCAATTAAGAGCCTTACACGATTAACAGCTTTTGGTGATTCACTGAGAGGCATCAAAGTACAGACCCCGTCCCTAAAGCACGTACCTGCGGGCAGTCAATACTCAGATAGACCACATAAACAAGAAATATTGAAGGGTTACAAGGAAACCGGGCTTCAGAGGATGCGTAAATGCCGGTTTGTGTCCTCTGTAGGTATTTATTATACAACCTCACCACTTATCACAGGTATCAATAACAACAGAAGCTTATAAATAACAAAAACCTTCACCGTTTGGAAAACATACGGACAAGAGGCAAGCAATTATTTCATCTACCTTTGTCTTTCACTTGAAAAGGCCTAGGGAATATTCACTGTGTTGCACTCTTGAGAGACACACAAACAAATTCTGATTTAAGCATAAGGGCATTATTAGATGACAACAGTATCTATTTTTAGATTATAATGCTAATTAGCAGGGTAGATTGATTGTATTGCTGTACAGCATTGGCCCACTAGTCTCCAGAAAAAGGAAGAAGTCAGTGAAAAGAACTGTAGAACTAAAACCATATGCCAATATTTACATCTATTTAATACACACTCACTTTAACTCACTTCCACAGAGAGCTCACCAAACCATCATATCTCAGTTTACCAACCCAGCAATCTTGCTTTGTTTAGTTAAATCTATTTTTTAAATAAAATGGTTATTTGACTTGGTGAAGCATTTTGAATAACTAACCTCACCTTGAAAAACTAGCATATGCATTATTCCTAATTCCATTACTCTTTCCTCAAACTTTTCATAGGTTTTCAATAGACCTACAAGCAAAAAAAATTAAGCCCACAACAAAATCAAAACCCCCAAAACAGACCAGCAGTACCCCCTTGTTGCCCTTGCACTTCTCTGTCCCAATTCCACGTGCCTGCATCACCAAAGAATTGTAAAAGCCTTCTAGTCTCTCATGTTTCAACTCCTCTTTCAGCAAGAGGAACAAGTTTTATTTTCTGCTGCCTGGATTTGCCTGCAGCCTGTCCCAATGTTTACATTATTGGATTAGGAGCGATGAAAAAGCTCTGGTGACACATTTTTATTAAATGGCTGCTTGCTTCCCTGAGTGAAGGGTCTGGAGGAACCACGTGCTTCAGCAAACTGCATTTGTTCTCAGCATACTCTTTTAAGACTTATACTTGTAACGAAAGAATTACAGTCTATTCTAACTACCAGAAACCAGGAGCACCACCGCTGTATATGTTTTTTAGGCAGGCACAACTGTTGTTTTTTGAATTTCTTTTTTAGAGCTCTGAACACAGTCACTAAACACCCTCTAAACTGGTTCACAGATTAGTATTTTTTAAAAATAAGCATAATGCTCGTAACTTCATCTGAGACAATAAATCCCTAATAGTGCAAGGAGACATACAACTTCAGGCTCTCACCAGTTCCATTTTACAGATTTTTTTAAAAAAACTTTTAAAACTATATTTAAATCACTGTCTGTGAAAGACTATATGGTTTCAGATAAAGATAGATTAAATATTTATGTAGGAGGAGACTTCAAGATAAAATAGCAGTCCATCTCAAAATGGGAACACAAAAACCAAGTGCATGCTGGACATGTCACTTCTCCAGATAAACCTTTGCTGTGTGTCTAATCAGGCTCACCTTAGGACTCCAAAAAATGTTCTGACACACTCCCCACACAGACCTAAGAAACAGGCACCAGTTCCACCACATTAAAACTGGTAACTATTAACTGTGGAATGCAAATCCTGAGATCTTGCACTGACCTCAAGTGTGATAGGGCGTTTAAAAACACTTCACAGCCTTCAACACTTCCTTTAAATCCTTTATGAATTACTTATCCCTTCTAACGTAGCAGGCACATGTTCCAGAGCTCAGAACCAACATTGCACTGGGGATTTCTCAACACACTCTTATTTAAAGGAGGAGATAACACAAGCCTGCTGGGATACTGGGTGGCCAACTTACAGGACGGATTGTCGGGGCTTTTCTCTGTACATGGAGGCAGAGAGCAGTTCCCAGTGGTGATAACTTGCACAACAGAATGGACAGGTTAATTATTACCAACTAACCCATTCAAGGTCTGAAGACAAGCTACCTTTTGATGTCTAAGAAGCCTTGAACACCACTCTCTGCAGTGCTCACATGCATGGGCACCACCAGACCTGCAGTTTGCTACAGCTAATCCCCACTGCAGAGGCCAGGCTGCTTCTACACAAAACAAACCAGCATAGCCCAAGATGGGGTTCAGAGGCACACAAAACAATCAGGGGATGTCTCTCCTCTCCAGAGAGACGACCACAGGATGACCACCACCTCAAACCTGACCACACAACTGCAGTCTTACGTTGCTTCAGCTCCACCACCGTGTTTAATTATCAGATTTAGCCTGAGCAGAATGCTGAGTGAAGGATTGTGCGAGCATTGAAATGGTTTTTTCCACCCCACCACCCCAGCAACTACCAGGGGCAGAACAAAACCTCCAGCACAAAGGTCACAGTGTGCCTCCTCTCCCCCACTAAAGGTGGTGCCATGATGACTTTGGTCTTTTCTTTTATAAACCTTTTTATTTTCTCAGTACCTTTAGCATACATACCTGCAATTCTTTAAGCCCAATAGCTCAATCTAATCTTGGTACTCTGCTATGCCAAAGGAACAAACTCCTAAAAGCCTCACAGTTAGAAGCCAGAACATCTTACACTATCTTGAGAAACCAAAACCCCCTCTAAAACACACCTCATAAACTTAGACCTATCCAAGAAAAAATACTTTAAAATGAAAAACCACACTATTCATGGAAACATCTTCCTGCAAATGAGTGCATTTAACAATCTGTAAAATTGTATACACCATCTACCCTACGCATGCATTTTGGTATGTTCCACTGTGACAGTGTGTTACACTACGAAAATCCTTATTAAATAGCAAAATAAAAACTTTTTTATCCCTTACCCATGTCCAACTCTTTAATTCTAAGACCAAGGAAAAGGCATCAAGGGAAAGAATTAATTATCAGCTTTTTAGCCCTCCCTAGCACCATACACCCACACATAGGCCTGAAGCTCTAAGGACAAAATGTTTAAGGGAACAGCTGCCCACAGAGCCCTTCAGCAATCAACCCAATGGAGAAGTTCAGCACAACTGAACCAACACGGCGTGAAAAATTTAAATTAAAAAAAAAAAAAATCATTCTTGCTGAGCAGAACAACTTATTGTCCAAACCAAAAGCTGAGGTGGCTGCTGCCACAGCAAGTCTGGGAGCTGAATCGTGGGGTGAACAAAAAGCAGCAGAAGTTTTCAGACATGTAAGGACAAGCTTGCAGGACACAACACAACAAATTGTCTTGTTTGAGGAATGCCACCAGACTCTTCAGAAGGACAGAAGCACACCAGCAGCGTGGACATTACCACTCTCACAGCTCCACCCCACATCTCCTTCAGCTTGTGAGGATTTTCGTTCATTCATGCACCCATAAAACCCTGAACTGAGAACAGCATTACTCACACCACCCAGAGAATCACAGAATCCCTGAATTACAGGGCTGGAAGGGATGCAAATCCTCCCCGTGGCCTCCCCTGGACGCCTCCAGAACATTCCTCTTGATTCTGCCATGAAGCCCAGCCGTGTACACTGCAAAGCAGAGGCAGAAGAGAGCAGCTGTGACCGCCAGCACCGGCGGCAGCGGCGGGCCGCACAGAGCCATCTGTGCCACCATCTGTCAGCCGGGGACAGAGAGCGGCTCTGGGCAGCGCCCAGGCCCGGCGGATCTGCCCTGCCACCGCACAGAGCGCTGGCAGCCCCGCCGTGCCCCACACGGGGGTCAGGGACCAGCGCCCCGCCGGTACTGCTCGTATTTAAGCACTTATTCCAAATGCTTTACGCTCTGCAAGTGTGCGGTGTACGAGTGTCCATCCCACTCCACATGTATCCTATATAACCTATAAAATATCCTCGCCTATTTCACTTTATACACATTCTCCATATACACAGTACTCTTTGTATATATATATATATATACTATGCTCGATATACCGTATATAAAAACAGCAGTAAGCAATAATATCGCTAACACCCACAAACCTCCGGGGGCGAATAACCCACCCAGGCAACCTCAGTCAGAGGTCAGACTCCCACAGCCGCGTCGCCCCGACCTCACCCGGCCGGTTCGGGGCCGTCTCCCCCTCAGGGCCCGCCCCGGCCCCGCCGGTGCCTCCGGGCGGCGGCCTCGACCCTCCGCTGCGCGCAACGCGCCTGCGCGGCCACACCCGTGCGTGACGTCACCACAGCCGCCACGCCCATCCGCACCCTGCGCGTGCGCTTCCCGCCGCGGCGGGCGCGGGGCGCAGTCCGGGGAAAGGGCGGGGCCACACGACTGACGGACAGCGCGAGACGGCGTGGCGTGGTGGGCGTGGTCGCCTTTGTGATTGACAGGGCAGAAGGGCGGAGTCCCCGACGGAACTGACCTAAGGAGGGGCGGGGCCTGAGGGAGGGGGCGGAGCCTCCCGTGCAGGGCACAGCCCCCCTTTGTCCTGGACCCCTCGGCAGGGGGCGCCCCTCCCATCCGGGTCTCATGACGTCACACCCTCAGACCCTGTGGTGACGTCACCCCATCAGCCCCCCTCAGGCCCTGTCCCTGCCTGTTCCGGTGACATCATTCCCCCACAGTGACGTCACTGCCACCCCATCAGCCCCCCTCAGGCCCTGTCCTGTTCCGGTGACATCATACCTGTTCCGGTGACATCATACCCCCACAGTGACGTCACTGCCACCCCATCAGCCCCCCTCAGGCCCTGTCCCTGCCTGTTCCGGTGACATCATACCCCCCCAGTGACGTCACTGCCACCCCATCAGCCCCCCTCATGCCCTATCCTGTTCTGGTGACATCATACCCCAACAGTGACGTCACTGCCACCCCATCAGCCCCCCTCAGGCCCTATCCTGTTCCGGTGACATCATACCCCCACAGTGACGTCACTGCCACCCCATCAGCCCCCCTCAGGCCCTATCCTGTTCTGGTGACATCATACCCCAACAGTGACGTCACTGCCACCCCATCAGCCCCCCTCAGGCCCTGTCCCTGCCTGTTCTGGTGACACCACACCCCACAGTGACATCACTGCTGCTCCATCAGCCCTGTCCATGTAGACCCCTGTCTGTGCCCGTGCCGGTGACATCACATCCCAGTGACGTCACTGCCACCCCATCAGCCCCCCTCAGGCCCTATCCTGTTCCGGTGACATCATACCCCCACAGTGACATCATACCCCCACAGTGATGTCACTGCCACCCCATCAGCCCCCGGCGGCCATGGCCGGCGCCATGAGGGGCGGCCGGGAGGCACTGGGCTCCGCGCCGACACCTTCCCGCCGTGTGGCCCCCGTCCTGCCGCGGGGCGGCCTCCGCCGCCCGGGCCAGCATGTAGCTGACCTTGCGCTGGTGCGCCAGGGCCTCCTCCTTGTCGTTCACCTGCGGGGAGAAAGGAGAGCGTTGCCATCTCAATGCAAAGGTTTCATCCCCTCTTGGTGATTTGTCGTGGGCAGCCCCTCACAGCACTGACTCTTCTCCTTCTCAGCACAGCCAACAAACGCCATGTTCCTCCTCGACCAGCCAACCTGCTCTTGTACAATGCCTATCCTAACTGGATCTGGCTGTGGCCTGTTAAGGGCAGGCCTGTTCCTAATGCTGGATAATTAGCCCAGCTGTAACTCCTTAGGGGTGGGATTACTTTCATCACCATCTCCATTTTCCCACATTCCGCCCATGCACAGGAGAGCAGGCCGTGGTCAGCGCGGGGTGCCAGCCCAGCTGACACGCGCGCTCCGGGGAGCTGAACCAGGTACTGACCAGATCGATCAACATCCTCAGGATCTCGTGGGCATTGTCCAGCTCCTCCACCCTCCTGCAGTCCCCCTCTGAGGAGAGCAGGCTGGACAGCTTCCGCCCCACGCTCTTCTTGTTCCCCTCCGACTTTAGACGCTCTGCGGAAAACACAAGTGCGTCAGCTGCAGGACTGCTCAGCAAGGGGAAAACGACTCTGGGAGGAAGCAGGTACTTCTAAACCTGGATCCCATTAAAAATAATAATTAAGAATAATTTAATTTAACGATCCCATGAAAAAGGGCACTACAAGCTGCAGTTTCCCCTCACTGCATGGGACAAGGTAGATTCCCAATGTTCCTGCTGTCCCACAAAGGCTACACAGACCTTACACGTGGGCAAATTCAGAATTCTTTTCACTCTATGGAATAAATAATAATAATAATAATAATAATAATAATAATAATAATAATAATAATAATAATAATAATATATAAATATATTGATATATTGATATATTGATATATAATATATACTATATGATATATAATAATTATATATAATAATATAATCATATATAATGATATAATTATATATAATATAGTATATATAATAATATAATTATATATAATAATATATATATAATATAATTAATAATAATAATAAAAATACACTTTTGATGCCCTAGTTAAACAATAGTTCATGGTACTTTGTTGTTAAACTGTAAGTAGCCTAAAAAAACCCAAGATTCTCTCACACAGGCCACTTACAAGTTTGTAAGACTTCCAGAAATAGTAAAACACATTAAAATTATGGAACAGATGTGCCAGGAAACAGAGCCAGAAAGCAATGGGCTGTAGGGGAAAGAGCTACTCAAGGTTGTGCTGTTCTAGTGCTACACCCCAGGAGTGCCCAAGGAATCTGGGAGACACACCACACTCCTAAGCCTGGCAGCTCCTGGCCAATGGTCAAAACAAATATATTGTGCCATTCCTAAGGTCTGCAGTGGTTCTGACCATGATGTAAGCACTCAAATTCTCTTTATCCTATTTTTTTTTTTTTTTTTTTTTTTTTTTTTGGAAAGAATTAAAGATTATTGGAATTATTCCTACTTTACAGATTGGAATTTTCCTCTTTTACACAGGGCTTTGAAACTCTGTATTAGTGTAAGAACACTAATATTGATACACATGCATAATAAAAGGAAAAAAAAAAAAAGTTTAAGGAAAAACAGGAAAAAAAAAACTGTTTAGTACTCCAGTGAATTATGGAGTGGCCTGGGTTAGGAGAGACCTTGAAGCTCATCTTGTTTCACACAGGTTGCTCAATACCCCATTTGGAGCTAAAAAAAGCTCCAAACATACTTTTTTTTTTCTTTTTTTGCATTTCTTCCGTGGAACTCATTTGAAAACAAACAAACAACAGAGCAATTGCTGGCAGCACACGTGCCAGCCAGCCCCACACCAGCCTGCCCCACTATCAGTACCCTGCAGGCGTCTCCAGCTGGCAAATCTGGTCTCCTTCTTCACGTTCATCACCTCTGCCAGCCTCAGGGCCTGCTCCTTCCTCTGCATCAGCTGCTGCTCAAAAGCAATTCTGAAGGCATCTGCCGTGATATACGCTTCGTCCTTACTCTTCTTCAGGTTTTCCATCTGGTTGTAGTGCAGGGAAAATTGAAAGCAGATTAGCTAGCTTGGAAGCAAAGGCAGATTTAGAATTGCAAGTAAGTGTAATGAAGGAAGTAGCAGGTGTGATAAATAGGTGTGATTCGTGCTGATAAAATTGAAACAGTAATTAATGTGGATATAGTAATCAATATTTGGAGATAACAAAATGGTTAAAAAGGTAAAAAGCTAGGAAAGCAGAGGGGAAGGGTCCGCCCCCCCATTATCTTCTGCAGATGTTCAAGGCAGGAAAAGGAGTCAGATAAAGCTTGCTAAAATTAACTGAAAGAGGGAAAACTTGGGTGGAAATCAGAAATATGTTAATTTACAAGATTTATTTCATTTAAATTTTATTAAAATTATTGTTATATTGAATTTTGTTTGGCCTTTTATTTGTGATTGGATAATTGGGCAAACATAACACAGGAAACAAAGGGTTTCCCTGGCATGTAAAGAAATTTTGAAACGTGTACTAAAGTCCTTACTCTTCATTGTCTGCAAATGTTCACACCCCCAGCCACGTACACAACCATCTCTGTGCATTTATTTATCTCTGCACATGCACAAGAGCTCGAGGAGGGAAATAATGGCCCACCACATCCAGGCCAGGAGGAAAAGGAGCAGGAGACTGGAACCCATATCAGGGATCATCATAAGGGTATTTTCCAACTCAACTGGAAGTTCTGCAGCAGGACCACAAGGATGGCACCACATTTGCAGAGTCAAATACAAATTAGATTAAAAACTCTGAATCCACACAATTTCACTAAATATACAAAAATTAGGAGCCTGGAATTGACATAATGGATTTCAGTGTGAGGTGAATAGGTATTTTCCAGCAGGACCAGCTTGCTGCCCTAGCTGAGTGAGCAGGCTGTGGGTGCTGATGCCAGCAAGGGAGGGGTGAAATGCACTGCCAGGAAGGAAGGGAAAGGTTCAGTGCCAGTCCACATGCACAGTGTGTACATTCATGGACTGCACACACTGAGGGTGTGTTCTCTTTCTTCAGATTAAAAAAAATATGGAGAGAAAGAAAAAGAATGCAATTTTTTTTTTTTTAACTAGTAAAGCTGAGAAGATATAATTACAATTTTTTCCCTACCAGGAAAAATTATGGCATTACAAGCATCACAAACAAACCTCACAGTATTTCTGAGATGTGCTGTGGCTGTGAGGGTGTGTGTAAGCAGTGTCTGGGTGTTTCTGGCTTTGTTTGCAGGGGTGCAGCAGCACCCCCTCCTCGTGCCCACCCTGCCAGCCCTCCTCACCTCTTCCTTGAGATGAAGGAGCTGCTTCCGAGTGAGAGCTGCCACTCTGGCACAGGGACAGGGCTGTCCCTCGGCAGGACTGCAGGTGCAGGCTCCCAGCACTGCCAGCTGAAAACCCAAACCGAGCCAGAGGTCAGGATCTGCTCACAGAGGGGCAGCAGGACCCCCGGAGCCCGGGAGTGAAGGGGAGGGACTCACAAGGTGAGCTGTGCCTCAGGCAGAACCTGGCTGTGCCACACCCTGCAGCCCCAGCTAGCACGGTTTAATTGCCAGGCAGAACAAAAACAGGCATCACAGCGTGTGAAAAATAGCCTGATGCCTCCTTCTGCCTCATCTTCCTTTGCAAGGTGGGCCAGGAAGAAGCAAACTGATTAACAGGCATGCAAAGGCTAATTAACTAAAAATGGGTGCAAATAAGGGGATATGTAATGAGCAATGGCTTCCCTCTGTGTATTGTGTACACAAACATATCTCTGAGGCAGCCATTTGGAAAAGCACACAGGCAATACTTACTTCAAGACCTGTAAAATCAGTGATGTCACTTTTGCTCAACATGTTCTCCTGAAAAACCTTCTGTTGTTTCACATCTAGCATTGCAAGGAATTCCAAGCACTGCTGGTTCAGGACTACAAAATAAAACAAAGAGATTACAAACACCTCCCGCTCTGATTTCTTAATTTCTGAGTTCAACCACACCCGAATGAAGCAGTTTTAGAGTTCAAGCATCAGTCTGGGAAGAAGATGAGTGTGTAGAAGTATAAACTCATCTCTCAGTTGTCTCTCCTTCTGTGTTCTCCCAGAAGTAATGGCCCACTTAGAGAGAGAGCATTTCCTGTATTGCTCTGCCTCAGGACTGAGTGTCTCCTTGTACACCCAAAAGTCAGGCAGCCTCTCATTTAGAGCAGCACAACACTGGGCAAGTAATGATTTAAGTCAGCTATTTCCAAGCTTTTTGGAAAGCAAAAGTAAAGGAAAGGGACTGGAGTCCTCTGATCCAGTGGCTGCTCTGGCTGCTTTCCAGTTTAATTTCCAGGCTTCTGCATATCCACTAAGATCAGCTGCCAGGAACGAGACACTGATCCCCACAGGAATCCTCCATCACAGCTAAAACCTGATTTATTCCTGAAAAACAGTGTATTCAGAGGAATAGCTGCTGCTGGCTTACTTGCATTTTCAGCTTTAAGTGTTTTAACTTCTTCTGTCCTCAGTTTCAATGCTTCCTTAAGAGCTGAATTTTCACAGTATATCCTGCAGAAGGCAGAAAACAGCTTTATTATGTTTTTTTTTTAATGTTTTTAAGTGGGCACTCAGTAATTTTAAAAAGTAACCTGTTAAAACATGGTACCTAATATTTCTGTGAACTAAAATTAGGATTACTTGAAAGATGGAATAAAAAAAAAATGAAAGCAGTTGAGTACTAGATATAAATTTTAAAAATCCCCAAACCTTCAAGTATAAGTAGGCAGTGCCCACAGCTTTAACAAGAGATGAGTTTAAGTGCCACATTTCCAATAGAAATGCAAAGAAATTGGTAACTATGAATGTCTGAAACACTTGCTAGAAGTTTCCTATTTCCTTGAAGGAACAAAAGTGGTATTAGAGGAGCGACAGCTCTGCTCTGTAAACTTCCTGTAGTCTGAATCCTGTTTTCAGGAGCAGCTGTGCCTTCAGGTGTTGCAACGTGAGAACACACAATACACAGTGATAATGCATTTTTCCCTGAAGCATTTCCCTCTTGAACAGAACAGTGGCAATCCGACGTCCTAAATGTCAAAGCAACACAATTTATTTGGTGCATCTCAGCTGTCAGTAAATGCAGCCTAGTCTGGACTACATCACTTGGGGAAAAAAAAACAGAGGAAAAAAAACAGAGGAAATTCTTCTTGTCCTGCTGCCTCAGATGTCAGAAAACCATGAGAAAGACATGAGATGTTGTGCAGAGCAGGCTGAGCCCCTGGCTGTCAGTTTTCTGAGGCTGTGTCTGTGCCTTCCAGCAGCCAACAGCAGTTTTGTGGCTCCAAACTGCACAGCCACATTCCCAACCCACCCAGCCAGGAAAGCCAGAGAGCCTTTCAAGAGGCATCCCCTGACAAATGTGTCTCTGGAATCGTTTGCAAACGTGTGGCTTAGTGTTTGATTCCAACACATTCAAACAAAAGCATATTCTGAACTGTAAAAACAACAGCAACAACAATAATAATAATAATCACAAATAATGACAATAACAACTCTGATGGGTAGACTTCAGAGATACAATTTCTACATGTAAATGAGTCTGGCAGTCCCACTTCTCAAGGTCTGTTAAGTATAATTAGTTTATAGTGCCTCTGGCACATTCTTCTTGCCCAGCCACACCTGCTGTCCACCCAGAGTGACTCCTATTTAACAAAGGACCTCTTGATCTCTCTGGAGCACTGCATTTTACCTGTACTCATGCCCAGACCTACAGTGCCACACAACAAAGAAATTATTAACCAGGAAATTATATTTCCACACGCATGCATATACCATTATTTTCTCTGCCTCATCTACGGGTAAGGTAAATAAGGATAATCAGTCCCCAGCTGGCTAACATCATACAATGAAAAAAAAACTCAGCCAGCAAAGTCAGCCTACAGACACCTTAAAAAGGAAAAAGAAATCAGGACAACACATCTAGAAGTTTTAATTTAAAAAATACAAATGTAATTAGTGTGAAAAATCAAAATTGCCCAGAATTTGGAAGGGAATTGGGAAAATACAAAACCCTCAAAGAACCTGAGGAAGTTTGGAACACAGGACAGATGACATGGAGCACTTAGTCAAATTTTTTTAAATCAAACAAACACCCCAGTGACACACAGTGTAAGCCAAATACCTGTCATATTTTTCCGTCCAGGTGTCCTCCAGGTTTTTAAATCTATCCTGATCAAATTCAATTTCCCACTGCAGAATATTTATTTCCTGTGGAAACAAAACAAACTCGCAGCAGCTCATCACAGGGCTCCCCTCAGAAGGATGCCAGGGGTGCTGGGTTTGGCAGAGAACTCCGTGACAATCTGTGACACTCTCAATAACAAATTTGGTGCCAAACACCACAGTTTCTGCACCACTGGCCTAGGGGCTCCAGCCTCCAGCAAGGACAAACCCACGCTGTCCCACTCCCCTGGTGTGGAACAAAGCAAAAAACTCAGTTTAACAAGGGAGCTCCACAGCACCCTCCTCCCCCTGCCCTGCTGAAACTGGGCACCCACTCCTCAGGGTCCCTGAATCCCTGAGGAGCTGGTCAGCTCACTCTGGCCAGCTGAAACCCACACCCAACACCAGCTCAAAGCACAGCAGGACCTCTGGCAGTTTTACAGTAGTATTGTTACAGCATGAAAAGGCCTAGATCAAAAGAGATAAATTAGTATTTCCCTTTCTACTAGAAAGGGACAGGAGTTCCTTTTACAAAACCCCTGGAATTAATGTCAGGTATGCACTGATGTAAATAAACAGTCTGATAACCCCTTTTGGGCAGCCATGGGCTTCTCTGTGTGAAGGAAACACCCACGCTTACCTTCTCTAGAGTCCTCTTTTCTTCCTCAGTTTTCTGAAGCATTGCTTTTGTATGGCTCGTGGCTTTATCAAATACTGCCTGCAAAATTGACAAGCAACCAAAGCGAAACCCAAAATGCAACTGTGTCAGATGCTGTGATTGCACCCAGTTAATTTTCAGCCTCACATTCACAGTCAGACAGCAGAGTGCAGAGTCACAAACACCAGCAGCCTCCTCGTGAGCCCCACAGGGCTCTGATCTCAACTCTAACTTGCATAACAAACTTTCTGGGCTTCAGCCCCAGAACCTCTGGGCTGACAGTGCAGCATCACTCACCCTGAGACCGTGCCCCCTTCAGAGAATCACACCTTACACAGCTGGGTTACAACACCTCAGCTCTGATCCAGGCTGCACATGTCTGATGGTAGAAGCCACACAACCAGAAATGGCTTTTGTAAGTGGGCTGAATTCCAGGAACTGATTCCAGCTGATTTTGTTATGAAAGAGAATAAAAATACTACAAATGGGGAACAAAAGAATGACCTGACATTTAAGGCACACTGTCCTCTAGGGCAGCAGATGGAGCAGCCAACTCGAAATGCTCATGCCCTGCAGCAGGATTCCAAGCACTGCCTAAATCTTCTATACAAGGGACTGGAAAAAGGCCTTAATTTTATCTTTGGTAGATAAATCCTCAGGGATTGTCAAAGGTAAAATTATAAGAATTGCTACAACACTAAAGTCTTCTTAAATAACACCCTAGTTCCAATAAATTGCAGAGGCAAGTCAGCAGACACCTGCAGAGTCAATGATGCAAATTGCAGCCCTGGGAAAGCCTTAAGCTTGTTGAGGTTTTGATGAGGAACAGCAGATGATTTCCTCTCTTTTCCTTGTTACCACCAAGAGATTTCTGCACAGCTCCTACCATGCTCTGCAGGATTCTTAGGGCTTCATCTTTCCCCTCCAGCTGTCTTTGAGATGCCTCAAGCTCAACTTTCAGAACTTCAAGCTCCTGAAGTAAAACAAAGTAGATAAAACAAAGTGAGCAAAAGCCAAGGTACTCCTGTTAAGATTCGGCTGTAAAACCCATGTAAATTGGCCCTCCTCAAAAAAAACCCTCTGTTTTACCTACATTATGTTTTTTCATGGGCTTCCCTGAGGTTAGAGAACACAGTACAGGTGGAAGGTGTATTTTTACAGCTGTAGTCAGCTGGCCAACACCTCAATACATTTAACCACAGTGGAATCAAAATGTGCTGTTAACTACCTTTCAACTAACATGCAGACTAAAAATCCAAAGATTGCTTACACTACACTTTTTCAAGCCCCAAAGCTTAATAAAACATAAACACCTGCTAGAAAAGTACAACAGTATCTTCAATATTCTCTCCACCTTTAAAAATATTTTGTAAAGAAAACCCCCAGAGTATAAAGTACACCTCACACTACAATTTTTATGACATTTACACATTTCATAAAATTTAATGAAGCTTCCAACTGCTGCTGTAATCCCAAGAACCTGGGTGCACTCAAGTGTCCCAGCATGCCAAGATCCTCTTGCTACAAGGAAGGGAAATGCAGATTTGGAGAGCAGCACCCTGGGCACTGTTACCAACCTCCAGAGCTTCCCGAAGTTGTTGCTTCAGTTCTTCATTTGACACTTCAGTATTAGATTCTGTAGGATCAAGAGAGGAAAATAAATTATAAGATAGTGTGACATTTAAAGAAAAAAAAAAAAGTGAGGATTTTACCCTGAAAACAGGTAACATACAAAGGTGAATTTTCATCTTTGTGTTGTGGAGCTAATAAACAGATTTAAGAAAGACATTAATACAAGCTTCAAGCACGTTGCTTCACAACTGAAGAAGTTAAATGGGGGAAAAATGTCTGTTGTAAAGAGACATAAAATAAAGGCAGATATTTTTTAACTTACTTTGAAATAAAGCCAACAAAATTGCCATCTTGGATTTAAAAAAAATGGTTTAGATTATTTTCTGATTGTAACTTTTCAGCATCCACACTCAAAGCAACAGCTAGCACTATTTAGAAGTAAGGGCAATTTTCAGGAGCCAGAGATAGCTCAGCTTACTGTGGAAAGCATAAAAGGGAGTTGTTTAAAGGACAAAAATAAGTGAGTTACACAGCAATACCTCAGTCAGAATATTAAAAATTGACAGGAAAGCAGCTGGGCTGTAATAAACTGTCCTACATTTGACTGTTTTTACAGCAGCACCACCTTCACAAAAAATGAAGATGAATGCCAATGCACTTTCTAAAAGCTACTTCCTAACCCCTAACGTAAGCCAATTCACCAATTTCAGCTAAAGAGCAGATCAGATTTTGAATATTTATCTTTAGGCTTTAGGAACTCTCTTTATGAAGATGCTAAGTGACCTAAAGCAGGAACCCAAGCAGTGCCACTCAATTTCACAGACACAGCCAAACCCACGCAGGTTCACCCAGCACAGGATGCTCCCTGACAAATGCTGCTTTCAAATGCAGGATTACACTCTTTCAAAGCGGACATTTGACACTAAGAACGGTCACTGCCTTCACCACCGAGAAGGTTCTGGGAGGAAGCTGGAGGCTCCCAGCGGGCACAGAGCCCTTCAGGGAATTTGGCAAGTGGTTTGAATTAAACTTGATGACACCTGGCGAGGCAGCTGACCGGCTCACTTCCACTAACAAAAACTTTTCCTATGGTGAATAATTAACTTCCTGATCACT
This sequence comes from Onychostruthus taczanowskii, assembly GCF_017590055.1. Classification (NCBI taxonomy): domain Eukaryota; kingdom Metazoa; phylum Chordata; class Aves; order Passeriformes; family Passeridae; genus Onychostruthus; species Onychostruthus taczanowskii. Next base: position 118,647 of record NW_024507213.1, on the reverse strand, counting down.
CTTACCGCAGCTATCCTGCCGTGTGGAACTAGAGGCAGGTTTTTTCAGGGATCCATCGTAAAAGCTGTTTCGTTTTGGAGCAGGAAGAGCTGCAGCATCGCTTTCTTCTGCTACCTTTGCTGGCAAGGGGGAATTACAAGTCTTTCCAGATCCCTTCCTAGATCTAACTGAATAGGAATGTTGTAAGTTTTCCCCTTCATAAACACCTCCCGGTCTTCTCCCCAGTCCGTTTCCCAAGTCTCCACATGTCATGTCATCCTCTTCTGCTTCCTCCATCTTCTCCTCCTGGCTTTTTTTTCGGGTTTTCAGTTGGTTTGCTTTTTTATTTTTTCCTTTCCTGACCGAGGGCCCCTCACCTACCGGCGAACAGCGCCTCCCGCAAGGCCAGATTTTATCTGGAAAAACAGGAAAGCTCCGTGTTTGCAGCAGCAGGACGAGCCCCCGAGAGGGAAAGGCGAGGCTGCGGGGGCCGGGGATGCCGAACCGCCGCGGTGGGACCCTGGCCCGGGGGCAGCCCCTGGGGTCACCACCCTGAGGTCACCCCCCTGGGATCATCTCCCTGGGGTCACCCCCCTGGGGACAGCCCCTGGGCTCATCTCCCTGCGGTCACCACCCTGGGCTCATCTCCCCGGGGTCACCACCCTGCGGACACCCCCCTGGGGACAGCCCCCTGGGGACAGCCCCTGGGGACACCACCCTGGGGACAGCCCCTGGGGTCACCACCCTGGGGTCATCTCCCTGGGGTCACCCCCCTGGGGTCATCTCCCTGGGGTCACCACCCTGCGGACACCCCCCTGGGGACACCCCCCTGGGGACAGCCCCTGGGCTCATCTCCCTGCGGTCACCACCCTGGGGTCATCTCGCTGGGGTCATCTCCCTGCGGACACCCCCCTGCGGACACCCCCCTGGGGTCACCACCCTGGGGTCACCACCCTGGGGTCATCTCCCTGGGGACACCCCCCTGGGGATACCACCCTGGGGTCACCCCCCTGGGGACACCACCCTGGGGTCACCACTCTGCGACAGCCCCTGGGGTCATCTCCGTGGGGTCACCACCCTGGGGTCATCTCACTGGGGACACCACCCTGGGGAAACCACCCTGGGGTCATCTCCTTGGGGACAGCCCCTGGGGACATCTCCCCGGGGTCACCACCCTGGGGTCACCACCCTGGGGTCACCCCCCTGGGGACACCCCTCTGCGGACACCCCCCTGGGGTCATCTCCCTGGGGAAACCACCCTGGGGTCACCCCCCTGGGCTCATCTCCCCTGGGCTCATCTCCCTGGGGACACCCCCCTGGGCTCACCCCCTCCCCGCGGACCCCGTCCCGCCCGAGCCCCCGACCCACCTGCGCAGCCGGCGGAGCGGTCCCGCCCCGGGGCGGCTCCGGGAGCGGCTCGCAGGCTGCCGAAGGAGGGCTTTGCTCATTTCTGCCTTTTATCAGAGCACGTTCCGTGGGAGCGCAGCGCAGCCCCGTGCCCGGGACACGCTGCGGCGCTCTCACGGACACCGCGCACCACCCCACACCTGCCTCCTGCTCTCTGCCCCCGGTGCCGCACTGCCTGGGCACAATTCTCCAAGAAAACACACTGTTTTTCACCTTTTCGGCTTATAACACCATCACACGATGGTATTATTCTGTTGCAGTATCGCTCCACAAGTGTCACCAGAAAAAAAAAAAAACCCCAAGAAACCCAACGTCAAATTTTGGATAAAAAATAAAGCTGTAATGTGGAGAGTTTTGTGCAGGAATGGCTTGTTGAGAAAGGACACAGTCAAACTGGCCTGATAAAACTAGATGGGAAAGGAGGCTAATGATATCTTGAAGGACAGGGTGTCCTTCAGGAGGGAAAGTCTCGGTAAGACTGTATCAATAAGTTGCAGAATTAGGGACTGAGAGTTAGCTCTAAAATCACAAAAATGCAGAAGAGACCTTCAGATGATGTAATGACGCAAATAACACATTAACCAATGATGAGCTACAGTTTTGCACTATGCATGAGCTAATTAAGTATTGTATTTAACCAAGTGTATGAATATCAATAAATTGAGAGTTTGCTGATGACCATCTGGTGTCGCCTCTGCCTTCTTCGACAAAACTGTAAATATGTAACAACAACACTCTTCACAACAGAATTTTTCAAGAAGTTTGTTTTACTACCCAAACTCGTGTCTACAAGGAGTTTATAAGCAAGCACTTCCTACAGATTCTTTCACAAGCAGCTTTTCTCCGAGGAAAGGCTGCCTCTTCCTTGTGCAGCCCTGCCCCCTGGGGCCCAGGCTCTAAGAGCACTCAGAACAGATCCTGCTGCTCCTGAGACCACCCGGACCCCTGCGGCTCTCAAGGCATGCATTTCCTGGGCAATCTTCCCATGGCTGGGGCAGGGGATGGGGAAGACAGAGAAAAAAGGAGAAATGAAGTTTATTGTTCAACGCTCCAGACCAGTGCTTGCATAATGATGTTTCCTTACACATGAAGGAATCACAGCTCAGTGCAATTGTTTTAAAACAACTCTCACATTGCTTCTTTTCCCTCCAAAGCCAAGGATTTCCCCCTTACCCTGCCCCAACCCCTCTCGCTCTGCATTGTCCTCGCACGGCCATTGTGTGGGAGTAACACAGCAGGTGTTAGTCCAACAGCTCTGCACCAGAACAACTCCTTTCCAGGACACTGTTCCACACTCTGGGAATCAAAAGTGCCTCAACTGCCACTGCTATCAGGATTTTAGTTTTCCCACAGGGAATTCACGGTTTGGTTTCAATTGTAAAGTGTAAAGAATTCTCAGATACTGAACACAGCTCCTGCTTCTCAGGACAGCCGCCTCATTGTCATCCTCTCTGTCATTGTAGCAGTTCTGTCGCCTCTCAGAGCTGTTACAAATCCTCACAACCTGGCTACTCTCAGCCTCCTTCTACTCCCCAGCCAGTTACAACAAAATTCATGTTTATTTACAATACAAGGAATACAAATATCATTTACTAAACCCTCCCTCCCAAGAAGAGATCCAGCGGTTACTGTTTCACCAAAAGTCAGTTGTTGTCCTTCATCCATTGCTCAATCCATTGCATAATCTGATCCAAATTTCTCTCTAGGTCCTCGGGAGTGTTGCTGGGTAACTGGTGTACAATTTCCTTTTTATAGGACAACACAGCTTCCTCATACAGAGTCTGAAAAATTTCACACTGAATGTTGTCCTGCAGCTTCTTGCCCGTGTAGCCCCTGGAGAAAGAGCAGCAAGAGGCAGTTTGTCACTGTGATATTTTCTGAAAAACCCCTTCGCCAGGATTTCTTCTCCTGGGAAGCTGAGAAGCCTCAGAGAAAAATGAAAACAAAAATTATCTGATTGCTTCTCCTGTTTTTGCTGCTTTGGAATGTGCTCTGGAGGTTGTTTACCAACTGGTCATTGTTTGATTGGTCTCATGTGAATTGTTTTAACTTAATGACCAATCACAGCCAGCTGTGTCAGGGCTCTGGAAGAGACAGCCACGAGTTTTCATTATCATTCTTTCTAACCTTCTGTCTGTATCCTTTCTCTATTTTTAGTATTGTTTAGTACAGCATTTTTAAAATATAATATAATAAATATAATATAACTACTATTATATCATATATAAACTATAATAATATAATATAATATAATATAATATAATATAACATAACAATACAATAATAAATTAGCCTTCTAAGAACATGGAGTCAGATTCAACCACTCGTCCTGCCCGAGGAGCCCGGGAAGTGCCACAGCAGAGTGAGGCTCAGGGCCAGCTCAGGGCTGCTCCTGGAGCCAGTGCAGCCCCACGGGAGCCCTGCCCAGGTGCCAGCCAGGTGCCAGCCAGGTGCCACACCTGCTCTGCAGCCTGTCATACAGACAGGAGTTGTCTGTGCGCAGCACGAACACGATGTGGAACCAGCGCTCGGGGAAGAAGTCGCAGCCGTGGTAATCCACAATCACCCCTCCCTGGCCCATCCTGGCCTCCAGCTCGTCCACCACCTGCACACACAGACAGACAGACAGACACGTCAGCCTCGCCTGGAACTGCAGAGACAGACAGAGAGAGAGGGGCTCACCTGCCCTGCAGAGAGAGAGAGAGAGGGGCTCACCTGCACTGCACAGAGAGAGAGAGAGAGGGGCTCACCTGCACTGCACAGAGAGAGAGAGAGAGAGAGGGGCTCACCTGCACTGCACAGAGAGAGAGGGGCTCACCTGGCAGAGCCAGAGACAGGGGCTGGCCCTGACTGTGCACTCACCCTGTCCTCATCCAAGATGGGGCAGTTGTACTCCTCATCAAAGCCTTCATACAGCTCTCCTGCAGCACAGAGAATTCCCACTGTTTGCTGGCTACCACACTCGTTACCACAATTAATTTACAATTAATTTACCACAATAACTAACATTTCTGTTTTTGTCTCAGGAGACTGCAGGCAAAAGGCAGAGCTCAGGGTAGGGCACACTTTGTGTACCAATCCATGCAAGGATGGGTTTGTTATTTATTCCTTGGCACAAGGTGTGCTGCTACAGACACAGATAAACTCATGTAATGCACAGACACACGGGTGGGTTTGGGCGGGGCTCACCTGCACTGCACAGAGAGAGAGAGAGAGAGAGAGGGGCTCACCTGCACTGCACAGAGAGAGAGGGGCTCACCTGGCAGAGCCAGAGACAGGGGCTGGCCCTGACTGTGCACTCACCCTGTCCTCATCCAAGATGGGGCAGTTGTACTCCTCATCAAAGCCTTCATACAGCTCTCCTGCAGCACAGAGAATTCCCAGTGTTTGCTGGCTACCACACTCGTTACCACAATTAATTTACAATTAATTTACCACAATAACTAACATTTCTGTTTTTGTCTCAGGAGACTGCAGGCAAAAGGCAGAGCTCAGGGTAGGGCACACTTTGTGTACCAATCCATGCAAGGATGGGTTTGTTATTTATTCCTTGGCACAAGGTGTGCTGCTACAGACACAGATAAACTCATGTAATGCACAGACACATGGGTGGGTTTGGGCTGGAAGCGACCCCAAATCCCACCCAGTGCCAGCCCAGCCATGGCAGGGACACCTTTCCCTGTCCCCAGGTTCCAGCCTGGCCTTGGGCACTGCCAGGGATCCAGGGGCAGCCCCAGCTGTGCCAGGGCCTGCCCACCCTGCCAGGGAACAATTCCCAGTTCCCAATCTCCCATCCATCCCTGCCCTCTGGCAGTGGCAGCCATTCCCTGTGTCCTGTCCCTCCATCCTTGTCCCCAGTCCCTCTCCAGCTCTCCTGGAGCCCCTTCAGGCCCTGCCAGGGCTCTGAGCTCTCCCAGAGCCTCCTCCTGCCCCCCAGCCAGCAGCTGTGCCCGTGTCACAGCACCTTCCTTGGCCAGGTCGCCCACGTTGACGTAGCTCAGCCCAGCTCTGGAGGCCAGCTCCTTCCCCAGCGTGGTTTTCCCAACTCCCGGCGTGCCTGCAGGACAAACCACAGCCAGAGGTAAGGGCAGAGCTTCAGGCGCCCCCAAAGAGCCCCTGCCAGGTGACTGGAACCTTCTGACAGCCCACGCTGGAGAGTCCATGGGATGAAAACGCGCAAAAAGCTGCAGGGCAAAGAGAAACAAGCGAGGGCGGTGAAACGGGACAACAGGGAGAGAAGCCGGACTGTGAGCGGAATGTCACTCACGGCGTGCAGGACGGGGGAACCTGCACTCCTCCGAAAGCCCTCGGTAACGCGGGGGAGCCGCGCGTCCTCACGAAGGCGGGGAGCTGCAAAACCGCGCCGGGCTGCGACCCCGCACCCCGGAGCAGCCAGGCCGCTGCCTCATAACGCACCCGCCCCGGGCCCCAGACCCCAACTCCCGCCGGGCTGGGTCCCCGAGCCCCCAGGGAGCGCGGGCCCCCGCCCCGGTGTCCCCGGTGCCCACCGGTGATCAGCACGTTCGGCCGCCTCATGGCCGCCGCCCGTCGCCTTGGAGACACGTGCGCGGGGGGCCTCCGCCGCCGCCGCGCGCGCCGATGGCGTCACCGCGCTGCGCCGCGCGGCGGGGGCAGCTAAGGGACGGCGGGGAGGAAGGACCCTTCGGCGCCGTGTGAGGGGACGAGGCCGGGCCGGGAGCGCCGGGAGCTGCCCGGGATACCGGGACACACCGGGAGGAGTCACACCGGGGCTCTGCCTCCGCCAGCAGCACCGGGACACACCGGGAGGAGTCGCACCGGGGCCCTGCCTTCCCCCGGGGCACCAAGTCCCCTGGCCTCGGATCTGCGGCGGGGCCCGGCAGCGGGCCGCAGGCGCCGGGCTCCCCCGGGCGAGGATGTCCGGCAGCGGCCCGGGAAGGCCGGCGGAGGTGGGTGCGGGACCGCTCGTTCCTGCGCGTGTTTGTCCTGTTTCCATGGGGGCTGCTCTGATCTTGGCTGAGCGAGATTGGGTTTGGTGTGGCTGCCTGCGGGAGGGACGGCGCTGTTTGACGGGAGCCCGGCAGTGGCGGGGCCGGGGCACGGACACCGCTTGTCACAGAAGCTCCCGCTGAGCCACAAGGTGCAGGAGGGACCCCCAGAACCTCCCGTACACCGCCCCACACCCCCCGCTTTCTAACCCGTCAGAGAGGGGACTAGAACCAGCGCGGGATGATGTTAGTGCCAGTGAGCAGGGCTGCAGACAGCGGGCAAGACGTGTCGGGACATGTCTGGGAGAGAGATCTCCGGGAAAGGGTCTCGATGTGGGCACTGTCCCAGTCGCAGGGGGGACTCTCAGATCCTCTGGTGCAGTCTGTGCCGTGGGGAGCACGAGGGCGGGGTGCAGCCTGCCTCTCGCCCCTGAAACAGTCCCAGCAGCAGCCGTGCACTCTGAGTGAAGCGTGCTTTTCTGTCATCGCTAGGGCCACAGGAGCCTGCAGAGGCTGCTGCTGCTCCCCTGGGATGGCAGGAGGCACCTCTGGCAAGGCTCCCTGGGGGCTGGGGTCCTGCCCTGGGGGATTTGGGGTGCAGGGTCCCAGCCCGGGGGGGGATTCGGGGTCTGGAGCCTGGGCCCCATCACAGCCCGGGGTGGTTATGTTATGAGGAGGAGAAACCCCAAAACCTCCCATAAACTGCCCCAAGCCCCTCAGGGAGGGCTCTGGGTGCAGTGCCAGCCCCAGAGCTGTGCCGATGTCCCTGAACCTCACAGCCTCGCCCTGCAGCACTGAGGCTGCCAGACACATTTGATAACGACAAAGAGATCAGAAGCAGGGCTGTTCACTGCCCAGTGCAGCAGTGAGCACTGCTCTGGAGCCAGAGCTGAAGTGTGAATGTGCTTCTGTCAGCAGTGGGAATGTGAAGGGCAGGCTGCCCTTTGCTTCTTGGAGTTCCAGCCTTGAGCACTGGGGTGGCTGTGTGACAGTTCAGGAGCAGTGACAGAGCAGAGAGTGGCCCTCACCCAGGCTGTGTGCACGTGGCCCAGCTGGAGCAGTGACCCTGGGATCACACCACGGGAAGGGAAACGTCAGGAGGTGCTGCTGGTAAAATTTGGGATGGGGCATTTCCAGTGTGAAGTGCTGCCCCGCCAGGCTGGGCCAGCTCTGCAGGAGCTCTCAGTGGTGTCACTTGGCTGTTCCTTTCTCTGGGGATTATTCCAGCTCTGCCACAGCTTCAGCTCCCTCAGAGGATGTGGAATTTTGGGATGGAGGACTCGGGCTGCTTTCAGCATTATTCACCCCAAAAGCAGCGTGACCCCCTCCTGCATTTCCCGCTGGGGCTTTGCAAGCAGGGCCTTGTGGAGCTGTCTGAGCCCCTTGCAGCAGAGCCTCGGGCTGCAGCCAGCTCTGTCCTGCTGTGTTGGCCCAGGGTCTCACAGCCCTTTTGGGGAGGCAGTGTCTGTGCTGTCACACGTTCACCCTGGCGTTCACCCCACACCGAGGGGCTGCCACGGGCCTAGGGTCTCACAGCCCTTTTGGGGAGGCAGTGTCTGTGCTGTCACACGTTCACCCTGGGCATTGGCACCAGCCTGGGGCTGCCACGGGCCCCTGTGGTGCTGCTGGGGGTGAGCCTGCCTCCCTGGCCCAGCGGGGTGTTCCTCTAATCCAGAGTCAAATCCTGGTGCTGCTCAGCACTGCTCCTTGTCCTGGCACAGGCTCTGCTTCAGCCCCAGCTGCCCCAAGCACCAAACACTCCTTGACTTTACTGTGCTGCCTCAGTAGCTGTCCTCTGCCAAATATTTCTAGCTTCTGCGCACAAATGGTTGCATTGTAAATATTTTTAAAAAGCTGGGGGAAAGCGCCAGATACTGAAGACTACAGAGACACTGTGAACATTACCATCATATAAAAGAGGTCTGAGTAAGCTGATGCTGCTTTTCCATTAATTTTTAATTCTTTAGGTCGGGTGTGTGTTCGTGGAGTTCTCAGCTTGTTCTCATTTGCCAGTTTGCTGCAGAATACTCCTGGCACAATGATGCAGCTTTCTTTTTCACACAGAAGAATCACAGAACCCCGGACCAGTTGTGGCTGGAAGGACCAAACACTGTGTTTGGGAAAGAAGGAAAACTGGGTGATTTACAAACAAGCTGCTGAGCCTGAATGCAGCCTGAGCAGCGGAGGACAGAGTGGGCACTGTACATAAAGCCCTCACTGCAGAAATAACTGCTCCTGTTTCTCTGGTGCCAGCTGTAACAGTGCTCCACTGTCAGAAACTCTGGAGAGAAAAGTATCATTACAGATAATTTTCTTCCTCTCTCTTCCCCAGTGCCACGCCAGGGACACCCCCCACGGTGTCCAGCCTGGCCTGGGGCACTGCCAGGGACAAAAATTTTGCATTTTGCAGGTGCCCAGCTGAGGGGGAGGAGGCTGCAGTGTTCCTACCCAGAGGTTTGTGTTCCCGCAGGTGGCAGAGCGGCCGGCACGTCCCTTCGATGGCTTCTTTGGGAGCACAGGCCTCGGCCTGTGCGCCGTGAGGCCGCTGAGGGGCAGAGCCCGTGGGCAGAAGCAGAGAGCCCCGAGCCCCGTGGCAGAGAGGAGCAGAGCCCCAGCTCGTGGCAGGAAGAGAAGCAAGCCGGGCGCCGCCGATCTGCCCTGCCGCAGCCAGGCCCAGCAGGAGCTGCCGTGGGTGGAGAGATACAGGCCTGAGAGCCAGGTGTGAGAGCTGGCCCCTGCCCTCCCTCTAACCCACCCCCTGTGCCAAAGCACAGGCCTTCTGGGTCGCTGGTTGGCTCTCAGTGCTGGTGGATGGCTGCCTGCCACTCCCCAGGGAGCTCTCCCAGAGCCTCCTCCTGTCCCACAGCTGTCCCAGCCAGGCGTGCAGCGGCTCCCGGTGCCCGAGGCAGCCCAGCTGTGCCAGCCAGCAGCTGTCCCCGTGCTGGGGGGCTGCTGTGACACAGCACCTTCCTTGGCCAGGTCCCCCACATTGGCACAGCAGGCACGCGCTCCCCCAGGCTTCCTCAGCAGGGAAAGCTGCTCAGGAGGTGTTGCTTCCTGTCAGTCCAGCTGTAAACTCTCCAACCTGTTACTGAATTCCAGACACGTCTGCTACTCCTAGCACTGGGGGGACACAGCTGTGTGGGATTTGTAGAAGTTACAAAAAACATAAAAAGGACTAGCTTCAGCAAGATTGTAGTGGTACCAGTTAAAGGATAATAAATAGCTCATTATTTCCTGACTACAAAAATGGAAAACTGATTAAGGAGACAGGATGATCATCCTTAACTGTAGCATTGCTTCTGCAGAGCACACATGTAACTGTAACACACACCAACACGTCTGTTGGTGCCCAGCATTGGTGTCTGTGGTGGTCCAGCATTTATTCTATTTAATTTCATCATTAGAAACCAAGAGTTTCATATATATATATAACCTTCACATATTTTAACCTTGTTTCAGAGTGACCTTGCTGTGCAAAAGAAGAAGATTGAGGAAGTTGAAACCTGGTTAAAAACACACATATTTCAGAGGCAGCCAAAGCAGGTAAACTTGCTAAAATCTGTAAGTGGAAGCATCAAACCATACAAATGAGCTGGATGCAATTTCAAGGTCAGAGAGAAACCTCAACTGAGGGACATAGTCACTGTGCATCTTGTGCATTGTAAGAAATACTCTAAGACCATAGGGTAGAGCTTTTACATTTATTTTGGGCTTATGCTCCTAAGAGGTGGATTCTGATTTTGCTCAGAAATACTGTTTTCTGGCATCCAGTCATGAATCACAGCTCTTCAGTATGTGCTTGAAACTGCATTTTATTTCTGCCAGATTAATTTTTAAGTCTCATGACTTAAACATTGCAGTTGCACTGAGCTGGTGTGAGGCTAGTGAGGATGTTTTTAATGTCGATTGATCAGAGGCATTCTTAGACACAAATTGCCAGCCTTGCCCAGTGTTTTCCAGAGCTAATTCCTCAGGTGAGTGTCTGTTGTGTTGGCAGTCACATGCAGTTTATTTAGCAGAGGCATTAGGAGCTGAGCAAGGTTCCCAGAGTCCTGGTTCTCTCTGTCTGAGTACTCAGCAGGTGAATTAACAGATTGTGTGACTGGGCTTTCACTGGGAGAGAGGATCCTTACCAGAGAAACTGCAGGAGAAGTTCAACCCATATTCATCCCTAGCCAGCTGTCTTTGTTTACCACATCTGTGATTGTGTTTTGTATCTCTGTGTCAGGGTGGCTCTGTCTTGCTGCTGACTGGCCCTCCTGGCTGTGGAAAAACTGCAACTCTGCAAATTCTAGCCAGAGATCTTGGCCTTCAGGTGCAAGAATGGACCAATCCACTCTCTTTAGACTTCACAAAGGAAGACTTGAGGAACATGTTTGGCCATGGTAAGTATGTTGGGGTTTTTTCTTTTTTTCTTTCCCCTTACAGTTAATTTTGTGGGTTTTCTATCTTGTGTTTTTGCTTTGTTTCTGTCTGTTGTGTATGAAATCAGATCCACATCCATGTAAGTCCATTCCATAGTGTTTAATGAGAATCATTCTGTGGCTTTTATCTGGAAGGGGATTTAGGTTTTTTTAGTGTTTAGTCCAAAATAATTGACAATTCAAATCAGTATAGAGAGCTCTGTAATATCCTGGATATAATCTGAACCAAATAAATGAAACAGGTAAGTGTCTTTAGGTCCTCAGTTGAATTACACCCCTTTAAAAATTCTCCTGTGTTTGTCACGTTTGCCAAAGGGCTTGTTCAGTGCTGCTGTCAGAAAATAACACGGGTGGGTATTAGTTGGTGTGGTATTTATATTTTACTTGGTATAATATAGAATACATATTTTTAATTAGTTTTCTTTTTCAGACTCAAATTTTCATACGTTTCCGAGTCAGGCCCAAACAGCTCTCTTTCAAGATTTTCTATTAAGAGCAAATAAGTATAACAAACTTCAGATGCTTGGGGAGTCCTCAGAAAATGATAAAAAGCTTATTCTTATTGAAGTAAGTGAAAACTTGTGCAATGTTGTGTTTAAAACAATGCCTTTTGTTGCAGTGTTGGCGTGCTGAGTGCCTTCAGATACTGGAGTGGTGTTTCCCAAAGCTAGCCTGCTTTCTGCAGATGAGATCTTCGTTACTGTTTGTGTCTCTGCAGCAGCCTAGAGCCACGTCCTGCAGTTAGTTGTGCCACAGAAGGAAGTAGTGAGGCAGAAATGGGAGTCTGGTGTGAGCACAGAGTGTCAAAAAGCAGATCAATATTGAGAAGTCATTCCCACGCTTCTGGATGGTTTAATTTCCAGAAATATGTATGTGTATAAACAGGAAGAGTGGAAAACACACCACTGCTCCTGTTCTTTTATGATGCAGGGGAGTATAGGGGACACTGGAGAATGAACCCAAGCAGGAGCAGTTGAAATTTAGCACTTTCTGCCTGGTTTTACACAGGTGTGTTGTTTAGGGCACAGGTGTGAACTCAGGGTTTCTGGGCAGGTACAAGGCTTTATTTGTGCTTGTGAAGAAGTGTGTTTCAATAGCAATTTCTTTCTGAGGTTTTCAATTATTTTCCCAAGATAAATTTTAGAAATGGCTAGTCAGGTTGTCTATAAACTTTCAAGACCAAAACAGACAGAAATTCTGGCAGGGTAATGTGTACTGTAGAATTTAGGAAGCAGAGTCTCATAAGACTTGTCTTTACTAAGTCACCTTCTTGTGCAGGTCCTGTCACACCTCACATGTGTTTTCCCCAAGGGAGCTGCTTCCTGCAGTGTTGTTCTGTGGGTGAAACTCCTCTTCACAGGCAGTGTGATCACCCAAGGCTGTGTCTTAGGGAACTGAGGCAGTGAGAAAACATTCCTTTGTAGATGATCATTTTCCTTAATGAGACACACTGTGCTTTGGGTTTGTTTCCCCCTGCTGCTCCTCTGTCCAGTGTCAGCTGTGTTTAAATGTAGTTGACAGCAGGCAAACCAGGAGTGTGAAATGTGTGCCATGACATCAGTCTGTGGAGGAGAATATTTACATGTGAATGTCATGACAGCAGCTCTTTGTTTTGGACAGGACATTCCTAACCAATTCTACCGAGATCCTGGCAGCCTGCATGAAATCCTCAGGTCAGTGGCAAAGGAGTTGTTAATTATGAGCAACCTGTGAGGCTGCTGTTTAATATTCATCTCATTTTGTTGTTCTGCTGTGCAGGAGTTTTGCTCGCAGGAGCAGGTGCCCCCTGGTCTTCATAATCTCAGATAACTTCAGTGGAGACAGCAACCAGAGGTCACTGTTCCCCACTGACATTGTGGAGGAGTTGTGTATATGCAATATTAGGTGAGATCTTCTACCTCATTAAAACATGGTACAAATTACTGAGAGGTTAGAAACTAATTTTTTTTTTTTTTTTTTAATGGAATTCAACAGTTTCAAGCCTGTTGCACCAACAAATATGATGAAAGTTCTCAATCGAATAGCTGCAGCAGAAGCCTCTATGGTAAGTTGTCAAACTCATAATGTGCAGGGCTAGGACCATGTAAAAATGTGTTGTTTTTGTTACTGTATTTGATCTTTGGCAGCTGAGCCACACATCTCCCCAGAGCAACAGAAGAAAGGAACAAGCTAGAAAGATACTTTGTTTTTAAGATTAGTTTTACTTGACCTGTGGTCCAAGTCTGCAAAATTGCTTCTGAAAATTACTCTGGTTATTACAGTAACTATATAAATGAAACAAATAATAGGAAGAGATATAATTTTTCATGCATCCACTGAGGCCAGAAGAGGTCGTGAACCTAAGTATGGTATTGTTCCTGAACTGTTTTGATTACCAGCAATATCATATTGAGTGACACTTTGCAAAGAGTTATGTGCATTTTTCTCTTTAATATTGTTATATAAATTGTGACAGTGTGCTTAAACAAATTAAGGTTTTTTAAAGTTCACAGTGTTATGTGGTTTGAGCCTGTGGTGGGTCTGTTCTTGCTGTGTGTCAGGGGTGGGTTCCCAGATGTTTAAACACTCATTTTCCTGCTCTTCTGTTGCTTTGAATGCTGTTTTTCCTTGTAGAACAGAGAGAATTGCACGCTTGACAGAACTTCTCTGGAGCTGCTTTGCAGAGGTTGTTCAGGTGACATAAGAAGTGCAATAAACAGCCTTCAGTTCTCCTCTACAAAAGGTAAAAGTGACGGTTTTGTGAGGTGAAGTGATATTTTGACCATTTCTGCAGAAAACACATTCTGTTCACAGCTGCAGCACAGGTGGGTGAGTTGCAGAAGCATTCTGGACACGCTCCTGTGGAGCAGGAATAAACACAGGGGGTGAGTGGGGCTCAGCTGTTGCAGGCTGGGCTTAAGCCATGACACTGTGCATGTGCTGATGGGATGTGGTGAAATACCCTCTTTTCTTCCTGGTATCTCTGCTGTTTGTGTTTGCTCTTCAGTTTCTGTAGGAATATAAAAAGGCAAAAGACTTTAGAAAGTGCAGAAAAGTCTTAGGAAGTAGACATAAAGCTAAGAAAGGTTAGGAAATTCTTAAATATTTTTGTGGGAAACTAAGTTAAAACTAAGTGAATATATTTATATTTATTATAAGGAAGAAGAAAGAATAAGTACTTACTGATAATTTAAGATGTGAGAAGTTTTAGATATATGTTTTGCAAAGATGGAAAGTTTTAATCTTAAATAATGAACTATCGTGAATTGTTTGAGGTTTATAGAAGTCTTTTTGTTAATGTTAAAGGCAGGTGGTCTTTTTTTTAATTGGCTAGATTATAAGGACTCTATATATTTTTTATGCTATTCGTTCAAAGAATATGTAGAAAAAGGATTTGCTTAATCTGCTCTTTTGTCTTTGATTTGGATTTGCATGGATGTTGTTATTTTTTTGTGTCTCTTGCTTTTTGCTTGTATGATACAAACAGATAATAAATCTAAAGTCTGCAACTAGTCAGAGTTTCATTTTCTTTGTGAAGCATGGACTGATATGGCAGAAGTGGTGCTGCTGTGTTCAGTTACAAAAACACCACAAATAACTTTATATAAATTTGTTGTCTTGTTCACATCTTTTTGTTGCGCTGTCTGTCTGCAGCCTTAGGTGCAGCTTTAGTTTGGAAGGGGTACTGTCATTCCTTGGTTTCTGCATTTCCCAAACTGTGATTTTATGAGCATTTCACAAGTCAGGAGTTGTTAAGGAACTGGTGTATGCGAGTTGCATTTTTAAAAGCTGCACCCTGGCACGTGTTGTTCATTCTCAGGACTGTGAAATGGTGACACCATTCACATTAAACTTAGGCCTAAGGAAACAGACTCAGCAATTGTCTTCTGCTGTATGTGGTAGAGTAGCAATGGTGTTGTTACTGTCACACTTTTTGTCCCTCCCATTTGCTTTGCAAGCAGCAAATATGCTCATGGAATACAAGGTTAAAGGTAGTTTCAAGCCCATTTTTTAAGAGGGAGTGTTTACTTTGAGTTTTAGAGTATATTGGAATTAGCTGGGCAGTGTTAGTTACATTACACAAGACAGAGAGTAAAGTTTCTACATTTAACTTGCAGATGTTGAAGGTCAGTTATTCTGATGAAGTCTGCAGGTGTACCAGGCTTGGATTGTTCTGTGTGAATCAGAAAAACAGGATTGCTCTCAGTGGGGTGATAATGCCATTAGTATGAGTGAATATCAGATTGGTGATATCTGAGAAAAGCATGCAGCATCTCACTGCTGGACACATCCTGCACAAAATCTAAGTAATGTTAAAATAACCAGTTTGTGTAGCTTTTAATAAGTCTGGGAGATTCCCCATCTCCTTGCTGGTCTCCTGAGCATGCAGCTTTTTTTTTTTATGTATGTAAAGTGTGTTTCTTCATGTGTGTGTCTATCACATCATGGATACATTCATTTCCTGACACTATTAATGGGTAAAATAGATCCATGGTAATTGTGGGAGAAAAGAAAAATAAATACCTAAAGGATAATTTATCTGAGCTCAGTAAGGAACATTCAAATGCCACGAAATGAAATTGTGGGTGAAAAATTTCAAGTTTATTAATATAGAGTAGAATAAGGGTTTTATTTTATGAAGCTCAGAACTTTGTGGAAGATAGTAGGCAGTTGGAAGAATCACCTAAATGAAATGTTTTCTTTGCCACTTTATATTTCAGGGAGGGAGGTTTTGTACAGATAATGTCAGTAGAAGACAAAATTGATAAGTAAACAGGATGTAACTGAAATAACAGTTACAAATATTTGTACTTGTTCTTCATAAACATGAAATTTAAACCTGGTCAAGTGGGGAATGTGTCAGAACTACAAGGCAGATAAGCCTGAAAGCTTTTTTCAAAGACAGCTGTTTATTGTTCAGGAAAGTACTTGGTACCTCAGCTGTGGCTTAAGGGGCAGAGGTGGAATGAAGGTAATGAATGATGCTAATTTAGGTACCTGATTTGTGTTCCTAATAAATGAGTTTCCTCAGAGTGCTCCCATTTATATGGCCTGTTCTGTTCCTTTTATTAGTACTGGTTGTTCACACAGCACAGCATAGTAGAAATAGCATCAGCAGTAGCATAATAGAAAACTTCTGTAGAGTCCTGTTCTCTGTCTTGATTTTATTTTTTATTTTATTAAGTAGGCTGCTCATTGGAGAAAGAATTTTGGTCAAAGAAGAAGAAGAGCTCCACAGTAAAATGTGAGGAAGCAGGAGTATCCAAAGTACGAAAGAAAAGTAAATGTGATACCTCAGAAGACCAGGAGATACAAGCAATTGGTGGCAAGGATGCATCCATTTTCCTTTTCCATGCTCTGGGGAAAATTATTTATTGCAAAAGTAAGAAAACTTTGACTTATTCTCCCTTTCAGTGGGCAAAGCATGTCAGCTGCTACTAGCTGGAGTTGCTACAGTAAAGCCTTGGATGGGCTCTGTCTGGTCAGTCACAACAGCATAAAATCAGCTACATCAGGGTCCCTAATGCCACTGGCTGTGCACATTTTGGTAGCAATCCCAGTACTGGCTCCAAAACCAAATGAGGAGAAGTACTGAGGTGAGGGAATACAAAAATTACTTTGTTAGATGTGCTATATGGAGCTTAATGCAACTAATTGTGTGTTGCTGACTGTGTAATATTGACTATAATAATTAGGTACCTGTGCCTGTCCCAGAGCTTTCTGGGAATGGAAAAGGCTGTAATTTAGCTGCTGGTGGGGCTGACAGTTGCTGACATTTGTGAACATAAAGGCTGTGCACTCGTTTTCAGGAGAAGCAGTGCCAGAAGCAGAGTGCCCTCAGCTGCCTGCTCACCTGTGCAGACACCGCCGGGACACGCTGCTCATTCAGCCTGAGGTACTCCTGCAGTGCCCCCACGGGTGCACCTGGGCCCTCAGCATGTGGGGTTTGTTCTGGCCCCCTCACTTGGTGTGCCTCCAGTGTGAGTGAGGGAATCACCAGCCCCTTGTGTGTGGGCATCACTGCACAGGCCTTGTGTTCCAGCTCCCTGGCCTGGAAGCGCCCCAGCCTTTCATACTAGGGTCCTTTTCCTTATCCACCTGTAAAACCCAAACTCTTCTTCTTCCTGCCAGGAAATTGTGGAGAAATCACATATGTCTGGAAGCATGTTCAACCTGTACCTTCACCAGAACTACGTGGACTTTTTTCCTGACATAGATGACGTAGTGAGAGCCAGTGAATATCTGAGCACTGCTGATGTCCTTTGCAGTAACTGGAGTGTAAGTGTCATCTTTGTATAGGCACACACTTGTCTTTAAGTACTTTGATATTGAACCCTTGTGCTTTTTACTGTTTTTCTGAGAGTTTTCTACAAACTGAGGGTGTGAGTGATTTGAATTGTTAATGAATGCTAAAGTACAGCAGAGATGCAGCGCCAATGTTTTGTCTTCCTGCCAGGAAATTGTGGAGAAATCACATATGTCTGGAAGCATGTTCAACCTGTACCTTCACCAGAACTACGTGGACTTTTTTCCTGACATAGATGACGTAGTGAGAGCCAGTGAATATCTGAGCACTGCTGATGTCCTTTGCAGTAACTGGAGTGTAAGTGTCATCTTTGTATAGGCACACACTTGTCTTTAAGTACTTTGATATTGAACCCTTGTGTTTCTGAGAGTTTTCTACAAACTGAGGGTGTGAGTGATTTGAATTGTTAATGAATGCTGAAGTACAGCAGCTGCAGAAGAGATGCAGAGCCAATGTTTTCTCCAGCTTCTGTCAGCATTTCATTACAATGGGTTGTAGTGTTTCTAGGATACTCTGCAAAGTATTTCTGAGTGGAATATGTTTCTGCTAAGAAGGAATCAAGCTGTTTCTTTTCTCAGCTGCTTTGCATACAAGTTTTGCAGTAATGTGAGCTTCAGAAAGCTGAGCATGCTGTGCCACTGCGTGTGTCTCAGTGCAAATGAGCTGCCTGGAGCTCACCCAGGGCCCCTTTTCTCTCTCAGGCACGGCTTGTGATGGAGAGCTACAGTGCCTCCGTGGCCACCCGGGGGGTGATCCACTCCAACACCTCCAGAGCCTTTGCCCACCAGCAGGGAGGCATGGGCTTCCGACCCTTGCACAAACCCCAGTGGTTCTTGATCAATAAAAAGGTAAATCCTTGATTTTGTTTTTTCTAAATTCTTTCTCCCCTAAGGTGTGACTGTTCAGTAGTATAGATCATATTTGACCACAGTGCTAAACTTGTCAAATACCCTATTTTGATATAGCCTGGTTCTATAAAGCACTTGCTAGAAGAGCAGTTTGCATCACTCCTTTAATGTAAAAATAAATTGGAAGCCACTGACAAAGTCTGATGCCTCTGTCCAAGCTGGCATGTTCCTGGGAGAGTCTTAATCCTAAATTAATAGAGACACAACTAAGTACTGTTAAGTGTTTCTAGAACTGAGTCTGGTTTTGTGCAGTTTGAAGCACACTGAACTGTTGTATGAATGTAAGAAATGCCTGCTGTTATGGTTTATGTGTTTATCAGAAATAGCTTGTTCAGGTGACACAGCAGGGCTTGGCATTTTCTTACATTTGAACTAATATGTTGGTAAATGTTGGTAAAAAATGTTGGTAAAAAAACTAAAATGTTGCTAAAAACTAATATGTTGGTAAACCTCAATGGGCTGGGAATTCTGTAATCAAGGAATAATTTTTTTTTTTAATTTTAATGCCCAGTAAAAGGCAAATTTGAAAGATTCTACAGTTTTTAAGATTGGTATGTTAACTGCTTGCCTTTTCTTTATCTGGTCTCATTTCTTGTAGCTCCTGTAGCAGGCAGGAAGAAAGTCTGCATGTTGTGGTACAGAACATCTACATTGCTAATTTACCAGGTTTTTCACTTGTGTTTCCCCCCTCCTCTTTCAGTATCAGGACAATTGCATTGCTGCAAAATCCCTGTTCTCAAGCTTCTGTTTACCACCTGAGTGCCTTCAGACAGAGCTGCTGCCTTATCTTGCTATGTTAGCAAACCCAATGAGAAACCAAGGTAAGATGGATCAAGGTAACTCTTGATCTTGCAGTGTTTTTGCAGTTGAAACATACTGACAAATTCCATAAGCCAAAAGGTCATTGCTGTTTATGTTTTTGCCTCAGCATGAAACAAATGTTATGTAGGTGATGCCCAAAGATGCTTCCAGTACCACAGCCACAATTAAATCTGCCCTGGTAGCTTGGGTCAAACTGTAGTGACTCAGGTGCTCTGTAGACTTAGGGCTGTGATTATATTTGCTGGAGGATTTGATGAGAAGAGTTTTGGAAAGCCAGCAGCCAATACTGGCTAGATCTTCATTGCTTTCTGAGGAGACAAAGGACTCTGCATGATTCAATGTGAATCAAGCAAAAGCCATTTATTGTGCCTCTAAACATAGTTGATATTTACTTCTAGTCTTGGTCTACACAGTCATGCATTCCTTGATTGGCAGCTTGGCTTTGTCCATGAGGCAAGCACACATCTTTTTATTAATCCAATTGCTAGAAGCTGTAAGCATCATTTTACTGGGGTTGACACCCCTTTGTCTGTTACCAACTTTTCTGCCTCTACTTTCTTCTTGCAACATCAGCTTTTTTATCCACACAGATAACCTTGTTCCTTAGTTCCAGAAGGTTAGGCTGGTTCATTTAGTACACGTCCATTTTCCTGTGAATATGCTCCTACCCCTTTCCAGTAACAGCAACACACAGCAGCTCAGAAAGCCTTTCACAGATAAAAGAAGCAAAATTCCAGTTGGAGTGTGTTAAAAAAAAAGACAGTTAAATCTGAGATAATCCATTAGCAAATAGTTCATGCAGAAAAATTTACTTTGAGTGATACATAATGCAAAAATTAGTATGTAGAGAGCTGGGTCACTTCTGCTGTTGTTAATTGTTTATAATAAAAAGCATCATGTCTTAACTCAGGCCTTGACATCAGGATGAGTGAATTTTGTAGGCTATAGAATAACAGCTTTACATGATAAATACACAGGGGATGAATGTCAGGGATTTGGAATTTTGTGTGTAGGCCATCTGTACATGTGTTGTGGTAAACTGTAACAGGTTGGGGGAAAAAAAGTTGCATGCACAGTGTTCTGGTATCTAAAATATTTCAAATATACACAGGGATACTCAGCTAAGGTCAGTGTTTATTTTCTGGTGTGCTCAGCTGTGTGTTCATTATGATCTGCCTGGTGTGATACTTGTGGCTCTTTGTTCTTAGCTCAGATTGCTTTTATCCAAGACGTGGGGAGGCTGCCACTGAAAAGACAGTTTGGGAGGTAAGCTGAACTTCTGTCTGTAGTTAAGAAGTGAGACTGTGTCATATATGAAGGGGAAGAACCCTTTCATTACATAAGTCTGTCATGTGACATTCAAAGTATTTTTCAAGGTTTATTTAATCTGAAATTAGACAGCTGCACGGGTTTCATCTGGTAGAAGTTTTGCCTGTAAGGCTGCTTAGAGCAGACCTGTGTTGAGAATGCATGGTTTCTCATCAGGCTCTGGCTGCTGACTGCTGAGAGCCCAGGGTTTCCCCTGTGGGACTGCAGTGCCCTGCTGTGAGCCTTGTGAGCCCTCTGGATCCGAGACTTCATTTGCCCCAGCAGAGCCTCAGCTACACTTCTATGGCTGTGGTGCCCCCGGAATTTAAAAAGTGTTTTAATTGGTGTGGTTTTAGCAAAGAATCAAGCTCAGAGCTGCAGTGAGACAAACTGTTGTCTCCTAACTAGGACACAGTTTGTTGAGGCAGCTGACAGAGCATCTCCTACTTGTCCCTGGTGTTGCTGCTGAGTTTAAACTGTGAATTTCCAAGCTGTATTTCCAGGAGCCACCCTCTTCCCCAGCTGTTGTATTAAAAGCCATTTTGGCTGTTAGTCAGGGAGGAAGAAGAGTATCCCTAAGGAATGTATTTCTTTGTAATCCCCCTGGACTGCACCACAAGGTGTGAAGTTTCTCAAATTAACTGTAACTTCCTTGTCCCTTTTGAGTTTCCCTGCAGCATACCTGTGGATACTGACATTTTGTATCTGCATTAATAAATCGGTGGGGTGTCACAGTGTCAGATCCCGGGGGTGACACCCTGCTGAAAGCACTGTCATCCTTTCCCACCTGCTCAGCACAGAGGAAATGCAGGTGCTTGCTCCCTGGGGCCCTGCTGGAGAGCAGTGTGTTCCTGAGCAGTCCCCTCTGGGAAGGGAGGAGGTTCTGCCCGGGCAGCACGAGCGTGTGCCGCGCTCAGCCGCGCTCCCGGTGCTTTGCAGGCTGCAGCTGGAGGCTCTGGGCGACAAAGACCCCGGCGTGCCGGAGCTGTCCCACGGGGACGGCGACCCCGAGGGGCTCCCCTCCAGCCAGTCCAGCGGCAGCGACCTGCCCGGCAGCCAGCCGCAGCCCGTGGCAGCGCAGGCCCTCCTGGAGGAGGAGGAACTGAGGATCGAGGAGTACGACAGTGAGTGAGAGACCGCGGCACGCCCTGCCCTGCGGGGCTGCCGAGCCGCGCACAGCCCGGGCTGCTGCCAGCCCCCAGGGAGCTCCCGGAGCCCCCCTGCCCTGCAGGGCCGGCCTGAGCCCCGTGCTCATGGCCTCTGCTGAGCCATGACACTGCCTGAGGGTGCTGCCAGAGAGAAATAAAGGGCTGAAACCAGTTTGAAAGAGACCAGAGATTTAGCAGCGTCGCGCTTAAATTATTTGTATTTTTACACGTCTTAATATACTCTGCAGTTGTGCAGTGTGCTTCCTGAGTACACGTTCCGTAAGTTGTCAGCATTTGGAGGGTTTATTCGAATTCACACTCTCAAAAAAAAAAAAAAGGTGTTTGGAAGTTTAGCCCTTCTGGAAAGAGGAGGCTGAAATTTACACCTGAAAAGTCACCATACTGATGATGTAAAGAAGACTTCTACTGTATTAATACTGTTTTGTACTCTGACTTACAGAAGACATAAATAAGATCTTCTTGTCTTTATAAGTGGACCTAATGTTGTACCATGGATTATTTTGTATTCCTCTTGGAAAAAAAAAATTCTTAACTTTTGGAGGGGAAAAAAAAAAAGGCAGCAATTAAGCAGAAGTTGCACTTTGTAGGAAGTTAAATGTATAATGTGCAGTTTTTCTCCTTGACTTGCAGTTGTGCTGGGGGAAGTACTGATCTGTGTTTGGTAACTGGCACATGGTTGAATGCTGTGGTTAATGCCACAGCAGAGAGGAAAAAACAGCTTTGTGTGATGCACATTGGCATTTCTGTAGTGCTTACAGCCAGTTTAGTGAGAGAAAACGTGTTTATCCACCCTGACCTGGGGTTAATGCTATTAAAGAGTCTGTACCTGTCCTCTCAAGGGACAAGTGTAGTCTTCATCTACAGCTATTGCTTAATTTTGAAGGAGGAAATTTCTCCCCTAAGTCTAAGCTGTACTCATTACAGCAAACCAGAATGTCTTTGGCTGTTCATGACCATTAACCCTTTTCCAGGGTGGTTTGGATGGGCTGCTCCTGGGGTGCCTCCAGCACAAGTAACAACCAGGCACAAAATACTGATTTTTATCTTGCAAGCACACTCCCACCCTCCTTTGCTGTGTCTTTTCAGCTTTCTTTACAGCAGCCCCAGGTAACTGCAGCTGCTGTGCTGGCCTTTCCCTTGTTAGGGCAGAATGCAGTGCTCACCTGGCCAATCCCACGTGGCACTGCGAGCTACAGAGCTGTGCTGCAAAGCCTCTGTCACGTGAAAACACCACTGGGCACACACACACAACCCCTGTTACTCTGCTTGCACCCAGGAGCGCCAGTGCCCAGGTAACACCAGCTCAGGTGGGGCCGAGGCTGGGCTGGCAGCACAGGCAGGGCCAGGAGCGAGTGTCAGTGCAGCCCCTCTGCCATTTGGCTCCTCAGCACTGCCCCACCCACGAGCTGGGGAAAGAGGAGAGCCAGGCTTCAGGCAGGGGTGAGGGGGAGCTGGGGGTGCTGGCCAGCAGTGGTGGAACACGAGCCAGCAGTGTGCCCAGGTGGCCATGAAGGGCAGTGCCTCCTGGCCTGGGTCAGGAATGGTGTGGCCAGCAGGAGCAGGGCAGGGATTCTTCCCCTGTGCTCAGCACTGGTTGGGCAGCACCTCAAGTGCTGTGTCCAGTTCTGGGCCCCCAGTTCAGGAAGGACATGGAGGGGCTGGAGCGTGTCCAGAGAGGGGCAGCAAGGCTGGGGAGGGGTCTGCAGCACAAGCCCTGTGAGGGGCAGCAAGGCTGGGGAGGGGTCTGGAGCACAAGCCCTGTGAGGGGCAGCAAGGCTGGGGAGGGGTCTGGAGCACAAGCCCTGTGAGGGGCAGCAAGGCTGGGGAGGGGTCTGCAGCACAAGCCCTGTGAGCAGCAGCTGGGGGAGCTGGGGTTTTCATCCTGGACAAGAGGAGGCTCAGGGGTGACCTCCTCTCTCTGCAGCTCCTGAAAGGTGGCTGTGCCCAGGTGGGGCTGGGCTCTGCTCCGGGTGGCCAGGGCAGAACGAGGGGGCACAGCTGGAGCTGCACAGGGGAAGGCCAGGCTGGACATCAGGAGAAAATTCCCCAGTGAAAGAGGGGCCGGGCACTGGAATGGCTGCCCAGGGGCTGTGGAGTCACCGTCACCGGAGGGGTTGAACAAAGCCTGGGCGTGGCACTCGTGCCAGGGTTTAGTTGATGGGGAGGTGTGAGGTCCTAGCTGGGACTTGGTGGGCTCAGAGCTCTTTTCAGCCTGGCTCATTCTGTGATTCTGCAATTTAGGAGCATCCCCAGGAGCAAGGGTGCCTGTGCTTTCTGGGTGTGATCAGAGAGCTGAAAGTGCTCTGGGAGCCCCATGGAGCCACCCAGCCCTGTCTCCATGTGAAGCTGTGACTGGGGGTGGGCTCAGGGCTGTCCCTCACAGGGGACCTCAGCCAGGGTTAGGGACAGAACACACAGACATGGATGCAGCTGGCTGAGAGCAGCATGGAAATACAACAGTTAAACACAAGAAGCAGTATTTTCCTTCTTCTCTGATGCTGTGGGGACCATTGTGCTGTTGTGATGTCACCTGCTGGTGGAGGGTGACAAACCAAGCGTCTGACTGTGACACCGCTGGGAGCTGTGTTGTGATGTCACATCCCTCCCTGATTGTACGTGGGCAGTGGCAGGGCCAGCGTGGCTCCAGCCTGGACTGCTGCCAAGCGCAGCTCTGGGGCCTGGGGAGTCCTGGGGCCGTGGGCTGGGGGCTGCCTGCGTGTCCTGCAGCATCGCTCCATGTCCCGAGCCCTGCCTGGCGTGGGCAGCCGGCACCGTGGCGCACGCAGCACTGGAGGTGAGCCCCGTGGGGAACCTTCACAGGGTGTCTGGGGCCGGGGGAGCAGGGAGGGTGTCCTCCAGAGCCTGGCCCTTTCTTCCTCCCCTGCATGCCCAGGACAGCCAGTGCCCACGGCCTCTCTCCATTCTGCAGCGCGTGACATGCCCTGGAAGCGCTTCAGAACCACAGAATCGCCGAGGCTGGAAGAGACCTTCAGGATCCCCAAGTCCAGCTGCAGGCCCAGCGATGGGGAGCCTCCTGTCGCTGTACCTCCCCGCGGCCCCGCCGGGCGTCAGCAAGGCCACGCAGACGGACTGGAACTGCCCGGTGTGCCGCGGCGTGCACGGCGACACGGCCGCCGTGCCCTGCGGCCACCGCTTCTGCCTGGGCTGCCTGCTGCGCCACACGGCCACCAGCGCCACGTGCCCGCTGTGTGCCAGCCCCGTGCTCAGCGCCCGCTTCTCCGTGCTGGACCGCGACGATTTCCTGCAGTGCCTGCTGAGCCCGGCCGGAGCGCCGCCCGAGCCCCGCGCCTGGGCCCGCCGCGCCCGCTTCCGCCTGGTCTACACCACGCCGGGCCCGGCGGAGCCCGCCGGCCCGCAGGCCGAGGAGGAGTTCCCGGCCGAGCTGTGGGCAGAGCTGCTGCAGGGCCACGAGCGGCTGCTGGAGCCCGTGCGGCCCTGGCTGCGGCACAGCCTGGACGCCATCTATGGCGCGCAGTGGTGGGAGGCGCGGCAGGTGGAGACCATCGCGCTGGCCACGCTGTGCATCTGCGGCCCCGACCGCGCCGAGCTCACTCACATGCTGCGCAGCTACCTGGGCGACTACACGGCGCCGCTGATCCACGGCCTCATCCACGTCACCGTGCACGGCTGCAGGGAGGCCTGGCGGCGGCGGCGCCCGCAGCCCGAGGCCGAGCAGGCCGAGCAGGCCAACCAGGGCGACCACGGCGACCAGGGCGGGAGTCCCACGGGCAGTGCCAGCCCCTCCTCGCCCGGCGGGACCCTCGGCCCAGCTCCGGACCCCGCCAGGCCCAGCCAGCCTGAAGGCGGGGGTCCTGGCCGCCCCCCGGCCGCGGCTGGCCCCAAGCAGTGCCAGGCCCGGGCCGGGCCGCAGGAGCGCGCGGCGGCTCCCGGCCCCTCGGCAACCCGGCTCAGCAGCTGTCAGAGCAGGAGGGCCTGCAAATCGCGGTGCCCTCTGAGGGTCAGAAGGAGGAGACCAAGGAGGAAATAAAGGCCGTTTCCGTGACACAGTGTCCCCCTTCTCCGGGGGCCGTTCCGTCGTGCTTGCCGTTGGCCCGGCTCCTGCAGCCGCGGGAGATCCTGCGGGAAGCAGTGAGGAAGAGAATCCTAAGTGAGAGAGATTCCTGCGTCGAGTTTTGCCAGAAGAACTTCCCATCCCCTTTCAGAACAGCCCGGTGTTGACATCTCTCTATTTTAGTGATGAGAAATCACTGAAAATCACTGCCCTGCCCTGTTCCCAGCCCAGCCGGAGCTGTCCGGAGCAGTTTCTCCCTTCTCCTGGCATTGTGCCGCCCTGCCCTGAGCCCTGCCGGCAGCTCCTGTGCTGGCTGCTGAGCTGGCACAGCCTTTTCCAAGCGGGGGCCTGGGAATTGCCCAGGAGCCCCTGGAAGGGCAGGAGAACGCAAAGGGCCAGAGGTGATGTCCCTGGAAGCTGCCTGCCTTGGGTGTGGGCTGCTCTCAGATGCTGGGATGTGGACTGACACCTATGGTTGTGTTTGAGGGTGCCAGGACGAGTGAAGAGATGAGAATATTGACTCTGTTTCAGAAGGCTGATTTATTATATTATGATATATATTATGTTATAAATGCTATACTAAAACTGTACTAAAAGAATAGAGAGAAAGGATCCATCAGGAGGCTAGGAAGGAGAGGAGAGGAATGATACAAAAAGCTCCTGACTGCCAGAGAGTCCGAGCCAGCTGCATCTTTGATTGATTATTGATTAGAAACAACCAACATGCACCAACCCCAGCTGCCCCTGTTGGTAAACAACGTCCAGAGCACATTCCACAGCCATCAGAGAGTGAATTGTTTACATTTCTTTTCTCAGGCTTCTCAGCTAGAATAGGAGAAAAACCCTAGCAAAGGATTTTTCATAAAACATCGTGGCTACAGACCCCGGGGAAGGGCAGGCCGTGGCGAGGCTGGGAGCTGCTTGGTGGGGATTTTTGCCAGGCGGCTCCAGGGGCACGGAGGAGCAGCTGCAGCAGCAGCAGGGTGCTGGGAGGTTTGCACTGTCCTTCAGCCCGTCACGGGTGCTGGCAGTGAAAAGGGAAGGGTCACTGTTGTGGTGTGGTTGTTGTTTTATTAGGATGTTCACTGCTTGATTTGTAGTTTCGTAGTTTCCTTATGCTGTTCCTTTTGTGCCTGCCCTTCTCACAGAACTTTCCTCACTTCTTTCATTAGATGCCAGTTTCATCCCCGAGTTGACTCCCCTCGAGAATGTTCCCTGTCAGTTTTGTATTTCTTCAAACTTAGTTCACTGAAGCTGTTTTCCTCCCTTGAAATTCTTTATTGCTTTATACATTGTATTCCTCGACGAGGCATGCGGGCTCCAGGGGCAATTCCAAATGCATTTATCACACCCAAGCAGTCACAGCACTCCAGGCCGTGGGTGACAGAGCCTGAGCCTCAGCTCTCAGCTGCAGGGCAGGCCTGGGGACCCTGGGTTTGGGTTACAAATGCATTCTGTGCTTTGCTTTGCTGAGCACCTTCATACAGCAGAACCAGTCTGTGCCTGAACCTTGATCTGCAGCCCATCAGAACTACTGCAATTACCACATTCATGGCACTGCTCTGCAGGCACTGAAAGTTACTACATTGCAGTTTAAGCTACAAGTTGGTTTTCAGTTTTCTTGCAGTGGAAAATTCTTTTTTCTACTTGCACCATCTGCTCACTGTTTGCCTGTGGAGTCTTCCTGCTTGGTAAAAACATCTTGTTTGAGGTGGGTTTATCCTTTGCTCTGAGCCATAAACCCCTTCTAACTAACAGACCCTTTGCCTCCTTGGTTATCCAGTGAGAGTGGCTCAGCAATTCTTTCCTTCTGTATCAAAACTTGCTTTCATTTCTATTCTTTCTTCAGGCTCCTCATTCAAAAATCTTTCTGCCAAGCATCCGTATCTGTGAGACTCTCTTGTCAAACCCATCCTTCCCAGCCCCGTGTCACCATCCAGCCGGGGCACCCCCGGCCCGTGCCCACTGAAGAGCCCCGCACAGCCACCGGCGCTCCCTGTGCCGTGTGCCACGGCCCCAGCGCAGTGACAGCGCAGTGACAGCGCAGTGACAGCCCTGTGGCAGCGCTGTGCCCCTCTGCGGGCCCAGAGGGGATTTCAGAGATGCAGAGGGGTCAGCAGCGAGCTCTGCCCGCTCCCCGTGCCCGCGGGCTGGCGGGGTCCGCTCCGAGCGGCCGAACAGAGCTCCTCCCGGCCACGGCTGCCCTCGGGCTGTCCCCATTGTCCCCGGGCTGTCCCCGGGCTGTCCCCAGGCTGTCCCCAGGCTGTCCCCGGGGCTGTCCCGAGGCTATCCCCAGGATGTCCCCGCTGTCCCCATTGTCCCCAGGCTATCCCCATTGTCCCCAGGCTATCCCCATTGTCCCCAGGCTGTCCCCGGGGCTGTCCCCAGGCTGTGCCCAGGATGTCCCCATGCTATCCCCAGGATGTCCCCGCTGCCCCCACTATCCCCAGGCTATCCCCACTGTCCCCAGGCTATCCCCACTGTCCCCAGGCTGTCCCCGGGGCTGTCCCCAGGCTGTGCCCAGGATGTCCCCATGCTATCCCCAGGATGTCCCCGCTGTCCCCACTGTCCCCAGGCTATCCCCACTGTCCCCGGGGCTGTCACCACTATCCCCAGGCTATCCCCACTGTCCCCAGGCTGTCCCCGGGGTGTCCCCAGGCTGTTCCCACTGTCCCCGGCCTGTCCCCAGGCTGTCCCCGCTGTTCCCACTGTCCCCAGACTGTCCCCAGGCTGTCCTCGCTATCCCCGGCCTGTCCCCGCTATCCCCGGCCTGTCCCCGGCCTGTCCCCACCGTCCCGTGTCGCGAGGGTCGCAGCCAAGCGCAACGCCCGTCTCTGATTTGCTGTCGCGACGCCCGACTCTGATTGGCTGTTGCAGCGCCCGACTCTGATTGGCTGTTGCAAAGCCCGGCGCTGATTGGCTGTCACGCGGCCCGGAAGCGGAAGCGACGAGGCGGAAGTGGAGAGGCGGCGGTGATGGCGGTGGAGCTGGAGGTGGCGGACGGGCAGTGCCGGCTGCGGCCCTTCTCCTGCGAGCTGGGGCTGCTCTCGCGGCCCGACGGCTCGGCCGCCTTCCTGCAGGGTCTGTGCGGCTCCGCTCCCCGGGGTTCCCTTCCCTTCCCTTCCCTTCCCTTCCCTTCCCGCAGGGTCTGGGAGGCTCTGCTCACGGGGCTCCGCTTCCTTCCTTACTGGGGCTCCTTTTCCCAGCCTTCTCCTTCCCAGCCCATCCCGGCTCCTCTTCCCGGGGCTCCTCATTCCTTCCCAGCCCTTCCCGCAGGGTCTGTAGTGCTGCCCGTCCCAGGCCTCCCCTTCTCTGCCTCGCAGAGCTCCCCTGCCGCACGTCCCGGGGCTCCCCTTCTCGCCTTGCCAAGTCCCGTTCCCACCCTTCCCGCAAGGTCCCGGGGGCTCCCGTTCCCGGCTGCGGCCTCCTCACCGTGAGCTGTGCTCTCTGTGCCCAGGTGACACCTCGGTGCTGGCCGGGCTCTACGGCCCCGCGGAGGCCAAGCTCAGCAAGGAGCTGCCGGACCGGGCGGCGCTGGAGGTGCTGCTGCGCCCCAAGGTGGGGCTGCCAGGTGGGGACCCGCCATCCTTTCCCTTCCCAAAACAGGTTCTTTCCCGCAGAGTCGAGATAATTGGTTGATTTACAGGCCTTTATTTCAGTTTTGCTGGGTGGCAAATCCACAAATCCAGCACAACCAAACCCCTCTGTCAGTGACACGTTTTATCAAGCAAAGGCCCTGGTGCTGTTTGCTGCAGCTTGCCCACTTCTGTGGGCAATTAGCACTCTCCTGCTGCTGGGTAACGAGTGCCTGGCTGCTGTCATGGGTCAGTGCCACGCTGGCTCTGGCTCGCTGTCCCTGGGGCTCCCTGTTCCCAGCCCAGCCGGAGCAGTTTCTCCCTTCTCCTGGCATTGTCCCCCCGGTGCCTCCCTGCCCTGAGCCCTGCCGGCAGCTCCTGTGCTGGCTGCTGAGCCCGGCCCTGCCCCGGGGCTGCCGGGGCCTGCAGCTGCCGTGCCGAGCCCCGAGTGCCCGCGGCTCCCCGGGCATGGGGGGGTTTTGGGCAGCTGACAGGTGTGCCGTTGTGCAGGCGTGCTGGAGCGCAGCCGGGAGCAGCTGCTGCGGCAGACGTGCGAGGCCGTGGTGCTGGGCGCGCTGCACCCGCGCACCGCCATCTCCCTGGTGCTGCAGGTGCTCAGCGACGCTGGCTCTGTATCCTTGCCCGTGTGGGACGGGGCAGGGGGGCTGGGGAGCTGTTGGTGCTGTGGGTCCCTTGACGTCCCCCAGCTGCTGTCCTGCTGCCTGAACGCCGCCTGCATGGCGCTGCTGGATGCGGGGCTGCCCCTCGCCGCCCTCTTCTGCGGAGTCACCTGCGCCCTGCAGCCCGACGGCACCATCCTGCTGGACCCCACGGCCCGACAGGAGCAGGTGAGCCCTGGCTGGGGAGGGCCCTGCTCTGGGTGTGCCCTCCCAGCCCTGCTGACCCCCGTCCCTGCAGGAGGCACGCGCCATCCTCACCTTCGCCATCGCCAGCAGCGACAGGAAGGTGCTGATGGCCACCACCAAGGGCAGCTGCTCTGTGGAGGAGGTGAGGGACTCCCCGGGGGGGGTTTTGGGCTGCGGGGTTCCCTCACAGGGGGTCCCTCACAGCCAGCCCTTCTCCCCGCTCCTGTGCAGATGCAGCAGTGCCTGGCTGCGGCCCAGCGCGCCGCCAGCACCATCTTCCAGTTCTACCGCGACTCCGTGCGCCGCCGCTACTCCAAGTGCTGAGCCGGGGCCGCCCTGCGGGCAGCTGGACTGGCCTGGGCCCCCAGCCCTCAGTAAAGGACCATCTCCCTCCGCTCTGCCTCCTGAGTCCATCCTGTGCCACGGGGTCTCCTGAGGGGGGCACACACGGGGACAGTTCTGGGCATATGTGTCCCAGGACCTGCTGGCCCCTGAGACCCCCGGGGCTGGGACACAGGGACACGGCGTGGGCATGGGCCTGGTGGGACACCCACCATGGCAGCTCTGGGTGCCACACGTGTGTTGGTACACCCAACATGGCAGCTCTGGGGGCCACACGTGTGCTGGTACACGCAACATGGCGGCCCCAGGGCACCACACATGTGCTGGTCCACCCAACATGGCAGCTCTGGGGGCCACACGTGTGCTGGTACACGCAACATGGCGGCCCCAGGGCACCACACATGTGCTGGTCCACCCAACATGGCAGCTCTGGGGGCCACACGTGTGCTGGTACACGCAACATGGCGGCCCCAGGGCACCACACATGTGCTGGTCCACCCAACATGGCAGCTCTGGGGGCCACACGTGTGCTGGTACACGCAACATGGCGGCCCCAGGGCACCACACATGTGCTGGTCCACCCAACATGGCAGCTCTGGGGGCCACACGTGTGCTGGTACACGCAACATGGCGTCCCCAGGGCACCACACATGTGCTGGTACACCCAACATGGCAGCTCTGGGGTGCCACACCTGTGCTGGTACACCCAACATGGCAGTTCTGGGGTGCCACACATGTGTTGGTACACCCAACATGGCAGCTCTGGGTGCCACACGTGCGCTGGTACACCCAACATGGCAGCCCCAGGGTGCCACTGCTCTGCTGAGACACCCAACATGGCAGCTCTGGGTGCCACACGTGTGCTTGTACACCCAACATGGCAGCCCCAGAGTGCCGCACCTGTGCTGGTACACCTACCATGGCAGCCCCAGGGTGCCACGTGTGTGCTGGTACACCCAACATGGCAGCTGTGGGTGCCGCACGTGTGCTGGTGCACCCAACATGGCAGCTCTGGGTGCCACACGTGTGCTGGTACACTCAACATGGAGGTGCCACCACATGTTCCCGGTACACCCAACATGGCGGTGCCCCCACACATTCCCGGTACGCCCAAGATGGCGGCGCAGCTGGCGAAATGGCGCTGATGCCCCGCTGTGACCTTCCGAGCATGGCGGCGCCACCGCGACTCCATGTTTTCCTGTGTGCTGGTACACCCAACATGGCAGCTCTGGGGTGCCACACCTGTGCTGGTACACCCAACATGGCAGCCCCAGGGTGCCACACCTGTGCTGAGACACCCAACATCGCAGCTCTGGGTGCCACACGTGTGCTGGTACACCCAACATGGCAGCGCTGGGTGCCACACGTGTGCTTGTACACCCAACATGGCAGCTCTGGGGTGCCACACCTGTGCTGGTACACCCAACATGGCAGCCCCAGGGTGCCACACCTGTGCTGAGACACCCAAAGTAGCAGCTCTGGGTGCCACACATGTGCTGGTACACCCAACATGGCAGCCCGGGGGTGCCACACCTGTGCTGAGACACCCAAAGTGGCAGCTCTGGGTGCCACACGTGTGCTGGTACACGCAACATGGCGTCCCCAGGGCACCACACATGTGCTGGTACACCCAACGTGGCAGCTCTGGGAGCCACACCTGTGCTGGTACACCCAACATGGCAGGTCTGGGAGCCACACCTGTGCTGGTACACCCAACATGGCAGCTCTGGGAGCCACACCTGTGCTGGTACACCCAACATGGCAGCTCTGGGTGCCACACGTGTGCTTGTACACCCAACATGGCAGCCCCAGAGTGCCGCACCTGTGCTGGTACACCTACCATGGCAGCCCCAGGGTGCCACGTGTGTGCTGGTACACTCAACATGGTGGCCCCAGGGTGCCACACGTGTGCTGGTACACTCAACATGGAGGTGCCACCACATGTTCCCGGTACACCCAACATGGCGGTGCCCCCACACATTCCCGGTACGCCCAAGATGGCGGCGCAGCTGGCGAAATGGCGCTGATGCCCCGCTGTGACCTTCCGAGCATGGCGGCGCCACCGCGACTCCATGTTTTCCTGGGCGGGGCTTGTGTCGCCGGGACCAATAGGGAGGCGGTGTTGGGCGGGACCACGTGGTGCGCGGGGCGGTGCTGGCGCGTCCAGCCGCGCATGCGCGGTGGTTGAGGGCGGGGGAGGATCGGTGGGGGGGCAATAACGGGGGGCACTGGGGTGAAGGGGGCAATAACGGGGGTCAGTGCGGGTGTGGCGGGCAGTAACGGGGTCGGTGGCAGCGAGGGTCGGTCCCTGGGGAGCAGCAGCGGGGGTGCGGGCCGGGACAGCGGGGTTCGGTGGGCTCTGTGCTCCTCACGGGAGCACCGCGGCAGCTCCGGGATGGGAACGGGCCGTGCTGGAGGCGCCGGCCCCGCCAGTAAACATTGCTGTGAACACCCACGGAACCGCGCCTGCCCCACGGAAACAACTCACGGCGTTGAGGGCCGGGGGTTCGGTGAGGGCCGGGGGCTCGGTGAGGGCCGGGGGCGCGGCGGGGCCCGGACACCGAGCTCTGCCGCTCACCCACCCCCTGTCCGCAGGCCCCGCGGAGCCGCCGAGGGCCGCGGCCCGCTTGGGTTCGCGGACCGGCAGCTGGGGGAGGGCGGCGTCCACGAGAGCGACA
This sequence comes from Onychostruthus taczanowskii, assembly GCF_017590055.1. Classification (NCBI taxonomy): domain Eukaryota; kingdom Metazoa; phylum Chordata; class Aves; order Passeriformes; family Passeridae; genus Onychostruthus; species Onychostruthus taczanowskii. The sequence continues at coordinate 85,880 of NW_024507213.1, read as the reverse complement.
AGATCCTCATGGAGAAGGTGTGAGGGAGCGGGGGGACAGCCGGCAGTGCGCGGGGCTGGCGCGGCGGTGCTCTGTGTCCCCACAGCCCCGGCGCCTCCGCAGGAGCGGTCCTGCCCGCCGCGGTGGTCGCTGGCCCGGGTTCCCCGCACTCCCTCCACCGAGGGCAGCCCCTGGCTCGGTTACCCCGGGTCCCCAGGGGTGCTGCCTGTCCCAGATACGCGGGTGCCCGCACCCCTGGGAGTTGGGGGGGCTGGTCCCTGTTTTAGGCCACCCGCGGGTCCCCCACACCCTGGCTCCCCGTGGGAGTGGTCCTTGCCCTGCGTCCCCCTCCCCAGCCGGCCGTGCGGGTCCCCCCAGCCCTGGGCACGCGTGACGGGTGGTCTCTGCCCTGGGATCCCCCAGATGCTGGGTCCCCATACCCACCTTAGCCCCCCAATTGCCAGGTCTCCATACCTGCCCTGGGATCCCCCCAATGCCGTGTCCCCATACCCACCCTGCCCCCCCAAATGCCGTTTCCCCATACCCATTCTGGGTCCCCCCAGTGCCATGTCCCCATAACCCCGGCCCCCCTGTCGTTGCAGCGCTGCTGGGACGTGGCTCTGGCGCCGCTGAAGCAGATCCCCATGAACCTGTTCATCATGTACATGGCTGGCAACACCATCTCCATCTTCCCGGCCATGATGGTCTGCATGATGGGCTGGCGCCCGCTGCAGGCCCTCATGTCCCTGTCTGCCAGTGACTGGGTGCCACACGTGGGGACAGCCCCAGAGGGACAGCCCCCTGTGTGTCCTGCTGTCCCTTGGGGGTCCCTCAGCCCCCTGGCTGTTCCTAGGCCCTCATGTCCCTGTCTGCCAGTGAGTGCAGCCCCCACGTGGGGACAGCCCCAGAGGGACAGCCCCCTGTGTGTCCTGCTGTCCCTTGGGGGTCCCTCAGCCCCCTGAGTGTCCCCACAGCCCCCTGGGTTTCCCTTCAGCCCCTATGGTGTCCTTCAGCCCCCTGGATGTCCCCACAGCCCCTATGATGTTTCCACAGCCCACTGGGTGTCCTTCAGCTCCATCTTCCCGGCCATGATGGTCTGCATGATGGGCTGGCGCCCGCTGCAGGCCCTCATGTCCCTGTCTGCCAGTGAGTGCAGCCCCCACGTGGGGACAGCCCCCTGTGTGTCCTGCTGTCCCTTGGGGGTCCCTCAGCCCCCTGGCTGTTCCTCAGCCCCTATGGTGTCCCCACAGCCCCCATGGTGTCCCCTAGTCCTCTGGATGTCCCCACAGCCCCTATGATGTTTCCACAGCCCACTGGGTGTCCTTCAGTCCCCTGGGTGTCCCTGCAGTCCCCTGGGTGTCCTGCTATCCCTTGGGGGTTCCTCACCCCCTGGGTGTTCCTCAGCCCCCATGGTGTCCCCACAGCCCCCATGGTGTCCCTTAGTCCCCTGGCTGTCCCCACAGCCCCATGGATGTCCCACAGCCTCCAGATGTCCTGCTGTTCCCTGGGTGTCCCCACAGACCTCTGGGTGTCCCACAGCCCCCTGGGTATCCCCTCAGCCCCCTGGATGTCCCCACAGCCCCTATGGTGTCCCCACAGCCCCCATGGTGTCCCCTAGTCCTCTGGATGTCCCCACAGCCCCATGGATGTCCCACAGCCCCCAGATGTCCTGCTGTTCCCTGGGTGTCCCTCAGCCCTCTGAGTGTCCCCACAGACCTCTGGATGTCCCACAGCCCCCAGATGTCCTGCTGTTCCCTGGGTGTCCCCACAGCCCCCACGCTGTCCCACAGCCCCCACCTGTCCCCACAGTCCCCATGGTGTCCCCACACTCCCCTGGATGTCTCCACAGCCCACTGGGTGTCCTTCAGTCAGTCCCCTGGGTGTCCCCGCAGCCCCCTGGGTGTCCCCACAGACCTCTGGATGTCCCACAGCCCCCTGGGTTTCCCTTCAGCCCCTATGGTGTCCTTCAGCCCCCTGGATGTCCCCACAGCCCCTATGATGTTTCCACAGCCCACTGGGTGTCCTTCAGTCCCCTGGGTGTCCCTGCAGTCCCCTGGGTGTCCTGCTGTCCCTTGGGGGTTCCTCACCCCCTGGCTGTTCCTCAGCCCCCATGGTATCCCCACAGCCCCCATGGTGTCCCCCAGCCCCTTGGGTGTCCCCACAGCCCCCACGCTGTCCCACAGCCCCCACCTGTCCCCACAGTCCCCATGGTGTCCCCACACTCCCCTGGATGTCTCCACAGCCCACTGGGTGTCCTTCAGTCCCCTGGGTGTCCCTGCAGCCCCCTGGGTGTCCCCCACAGCCCCCCGAGTGTTCCACAGCCCCATGGACGGCCTGGTGTCTCCAGAGCTCCACAGTCATTTCCACATCATTCCCCTCTGCCCAGCACTCCCCCCGTGATGCTGCCCACCCCCAAGAGCCCTGTGCCAGCTGAGGGCTTGGGGGGTCACTGACAGGCACCCCGATCCCCTTTGTCCCCCCAGCACTGAAGGCCCTGGAGAGCTCCAGCCGGCGGGCCCTGCAGGGTCTGGTGTTCCTGGTGGGCAACGGGCTGGGGCTGGCACTGGCCCTCTACAAGTGCCAGGCCATGGGGCTGCTGCCCACCCGCCCTTCCGACTGGCTGGCCTTTGTCACGCCCCCACAGGTGAGCCCGGGGCCTTGGGGACACCCCGCAGGGACAGGGGCCCTGGGTCAGACACTGTGCAGGGTCAGGGGTCACCCTGCAGGGTCACCAGAGGGTCAGGGGTCACCCTGCAGAGTCCGGGGTCCTGGGGTCACCTCACTGAGTCAGGGGTCCTGGGTCAGACACCCCACAGGGTCAGGGGTCACCCTGCAGGGTCCGGGGTCCTGGGGTCACCCTGCAGGGTCAGGAGCCCTGGGTCAGACATCCTGCAGAGTCAGGGGTCCTGGGGTCACCCCACCAAGTCAGGGGTCACCCTGCACAGTGAGGGGTCCTGGGTCACATCCTGCAGAGTCAGGGGTCCTGGGGTCACCTCACTGAGTCAGGGGTCCTGGGTCAGACACCCCACAGGGTCAGGGGCCCTGGGGACATCCTGCAGGGTCAGGGGTCACACTGCAGAATCAGGGGTCACCCTACAGAGTCCAGGGTCCTGGGTCAGACACCCCCCAGTGTCAGGGGTCCTGGGGTCACCTCACTGAGTCAGGGGTCCTGGGTCAGACACCCCACAGGGTCAGGGGCCCTGGGGACATCCTGCAGGGTCAGGGGTCACCCTACAGAGTCCGGGGTCCTGGGTCAGACACCCCCCAGTGTCAGGGGTCCTGGGGTCACCCTGCAGAGTCAGGGGTCCTGGGGTCACCCCACCGAGTCAGGGGTCCTGGGTCAGACACCCCACAGGGTCCTGGGGTCACCCTGCAGAGTCCGGAGTCCTGGGGTCACCCTGCACAGTGAGGGGTCCTGGGTCAGACACCCCCCAGTGTCAGGGGTCCTGGGGTCACCCTGCAGAGTCAGGGGTCCTGGGGTCACCCCACCGAGTCAGGGGTCCTGGGTCAGACACCCCACAGGGTCAGGGGCCTTGGGGACACCCTGCAGGGTCAGGGGTCCTGGGTCAGACACCCGGGCCCCCCGCTCACCCCTTCCTCTCTCCCGTCTCTTGGCAGCGAATGGAATTCACTGGGGGGGGCCTGATCTTGTGACCCCCTGCGCCACCCACCAATAAAGGCAATGGCAGGATGGTGACATCGCTTCTGGGGGAATTCCGAGGGTTTGGGCGTTGCAGTTCATTTTGGGGGGGCAGCCCCCCAAGCTGTGTGCTCGCTGGCAGCAGCGGGCAGGCGAGGAGGCTCCACACGGCTCCTGAGGGTGCTGATTGATGGGGGTTCATTGGGGTCCCATCCCCGGGAACAGCATGGTTAGTGAGGGAAAAGGGGAGAGAGGGAGAGCCTGGGGAGGGAAGGGGCAAGATGGGGGGAAGGCTAAGAGGGGGACTGGTCTCCCTAGCACAGCTTAAGAGGGAGATTGAAGTGAGCACAGAGTCAGATTTGTGCCAGTGGGATTACAGGTACATGGGGGTTCAGGGCAGGACCACAGGCTCGGCATGTACCATACATTTTGGAGGGGTGAGACAGGGCATACCATTTAAATAAAGTGCAATACTGCACCTGGGGAGTCAGCCCAAGGCAGCACTGGGTTTGGGTGAACTAAAAAATGTTTATTGGGCTGTACTGGGACCACTGGGAGCACACTGAAGTTTGTACCAGGAGTGCCCTTGGAACCTGCAGTGGGAGCACTGGGAGCTTTGGGGCCTGTGCTGGGGCCAGCACTGGAGGGACTGAGCCCCAGGAGCCATACTGGGAGCCATACTGGGAACACTGGGAATATACCTGTGGCCCGCATGGGGTCAGCTGCAGCCTGAGGCTGCTCTGTACTGGAAGCACTGGGTTCATACTGGGAGCACTGGGGATTATTCCAGGGTCTGGATTTGACTGCAGGTCGTGCTGGTGTGTACTGAGAGCACTGGGGCCATACTGGGATCCTGTCTGAAGAGCTGTGGCTCGCTGGCATGGTGCTGGGAGTGCTGGTGGTATGTTGGAGGCACTGGGCACATACTGGGACTGTGGCAGCCATACTGGGACTGTGGCAGAAGACCCGTGGTGCAGGCCAGTATTGTACTGGGAGCACTGGGCCTGCACTGGGATGGTGCTGGGTGTGCCCACACTGCTGGTTGCTGCCACATTTCACCATTTCACTGTGGTAGTTTCTCCATTTTGACTGTTTTTCTCACCACTTCTTGCACATATGTGCCCCGTTTTTGCCTTTTTCCCTTATTTCATACTTTTTCCCCCCACTTTTGCAGTAATTTCTTCCACTGTTGCTCCCAGTTGAGCCCAAACCTCTATTTTCCAGTATGGACCAGTGCCTCCCAGTATAGCCTTGTGCCCTCTCCAGGACTTTGAGTGTGATCCAGGACTCCAGGATGACGTTTTCATGGCCCAGAGCCCAATCCCAGTATATCCCACCAGCTCCCAGTGCCTTCCCACACCACCCAGTGTTCCCAGTGCCACCACAGCTGTACTGGGGGCAGGGATACAGCAGGGCCTGCACTCAGCGAGGACAGGATGGTGTCACCTGTCACTCAGCTGACCTGGCTGTGGCATGTCCCGCAGTGTCAGCAGGCACGGTGACCCCAGCCCAGCATTTCCTGATGGTCACACCTCCCACAGCCTCATCCAGCTTGGAAAATGCACCCCAGTCCACCCAGTCCCAGCTGTGCCCCATCCCCACCCTGTCCCCAGCCCAGGGCTCTGGGTGCCACCTCCAGGGATGGGCACTCCAGACCCCCCTGGGCAGTGCCAAGGCAGTTCCGGAGCCCCCTTTCCATGGGGAAATTCCTGCTGTGCCCACCCTGAGCTGCCCTGGCCCAGCCTGAGGCCGTTCCGTCTCCTCCAGTCCCCTCGTGTTAGAAATGAAATCAATCAGTGGAAATAAACCTCTCCAGCAGCAGTGCAGCCCTGAGCAGCAGGCACTCCTCCTCTCCAGTATTGTGTGTGCATGCTGAGCACAGCAAAGCTCCTGCTCCACGCTGCAGTGTACAGCAGTGCTCACAGGTTCTCCCAGGACAAACACGTGTGTGGTGACCATTTATTTCCCTGAAGTCATTAACACATTCCCTGTCCTGGGGGTGTCTTTGCTGGCCCCTCGTGGTCAGTGACCCCCCAGTGTGACCACTGTGTGAACTGGTGCCCAGTTAGGAGAAAGGCTGGCAGAGCTGGCCTAGCTCATTAATTTGTGAGGCTTGGAATCAGTGGAGTGTAGTTTCTGATTCCTTTCCGTGGTTAATGTTTATTGTACTTCTGATTGTGCACTTGCACAGTCCAACGACTTTGCTAAATGATCATTGTATTCACCCACCAGGTGCAACCCATTCTTCATCTGGCAGCATTGTCAGGGAGTTGTTGTTAGGCAGAGCCACAAGGGCCCCCCTGAGCCTCCTTTTCTCCAGGCTCAGCCCTTCCCAGCTCCCTCAGCCTCTCCTGGGGCTCCGCTCCCTGGACACGCTGCAGCCCCTGCCTGAGCTGAGGGGCAGCTGGGGATGGAGCCCCAGCAGTGCCAGCACAGGCACAGCCCAGGAGCCCTGGCCCTTCCTGGCCACCTGGAATCACATCCACCAGCCGCTGCTCCGGCGTTCCCTGTCCTTCCAGCCGTGCTTCCCAGGGCACACTGCACACCAGTGGCAGTGGGAGGGTCTCCTTCCCCCCCCGTCTGCCCCGTTCCCTGAGGTCTGGCTGCTGCCACTGCAGCTCAGACACCACTGCTCATCCCCGCAGGACAGCAGGGACACAGCGGTGTGACAGTCCTGGCAGTGACAGTGACAGCCTGCCCCGTCAGCAGAACCAGCGGCCTGTAAGGCAAGGAGACACCAGCGTGGGCTCCACAAGACACAGAAAGTGGGAAGAGCTCGTGAGGAGACACCTGGCTAGTGCTGGACATGCACGGAGGGCTTCCCTGCTGGCAGGTGCCCAGAACTGGGATGGCTGGATCATTTGTGGGAACACCCAGGCACAGAAACAGCTGCCTGGGGATCCCGTGTGGATCCCGGGATCCCGTGTGGATCCTCTGCTGGACCTGGGGACACCTGTGTGTTGTTTTCCATCCCTTCCCCAAGGCCAGCCTAACACCACAGCCACTGCCCCTGCTGTCAGGACTGTCCCCAGCTCCAGGGCCTGGCATGGGCATCCCTGGGCCAGAGCAGACGGAAAATCCCCTCCTGTGCTCCTCCCTGCAGCCAGCAGGTCAGCCGAGCTCAGGAATGGCCCGGATTTCATTTCCCAGGGGAAGGCAGCGCCACGTGCAGATGGATAACTTCCCTGGGCGCAGCAGGCAGGGAGTCTCCAAGGAACCTGGTTCTGCTGCCAGTTCCCAAACCCCAGCTGCACTCCCAGAGCCCCCAGCCCAGGGGCTGAGCCCCCAGCCCGTGAGCCAAGGGCAGATCCGGGCGCTTCCCACCGCAGGGAGGCACCGACTGCCCTGCCCCACCCCGCTCGGCCTCCCTGCCCGGTACCAGCGACACAAACACAGCACGAGCAGGGCCGCGGCACAGCCGCTCTCCCGTTTATTGCCGCCGCGAGCTGCGCGGGCCGGGCCTTTCTTCACAGCACAGGCAGCGCTCCGGCGGGGCCGCGCCCAGGCGACACGGGCAGCAGCTGCAGGCCATCCCGCCGGCCCCCAGGGCTCATATGCTGTCCAGCTTCTTCAGGATGAACGGAGCTGAGGGGAAAACAACGCTCAGACACCGCCCCGCGGGGGCCGGGATATCCCGGCACGGCACCGAGACCGGGCTCGTCCCGGCAGCGCGGGGACGGGATATCCCGGCACGGCACAGGCTGGGAGCACGGGCCGGGATATCCCCGCACAGGCTGGGAGCTCAGGGTCGGGATATCCCGGCACAGGCTGGGAGCACACAGCCGGGATATCCCGGCACAGCCTGGGAGCACAGAGCCGGGATATCCCGGCTCGGCACAGCCTGGGAGCACAGAGCCGGGATATCCCGGTACAGCCTGGGAGCACAGGGCCGGGATATCCCGGCACAGGCTGGGAGCACAGAGCCGGGATATCCCGGCACAGGCTGGGAGCACAGAGCCGGGATATCCCGGCACGGCACAGCCTGGGAGCACAGAGCCGGGATATCCCGGCACAGCCTGGGAGCACAGAGCCGGGATATCCCGGCACAGCCTGGGAGCACAGAGCCGGGATATCCCGGCTCGGCACAGCCTGGGAGCACGGGCCGGGATATCCCGGTACAGCCTGGGAGCACAGAGCCGGGATATCCCGGCACAGGCTGGGAGCACAGAGCCGGGATATCCCGGCACAGCCTGGGAGCGCAGAGCCGGGATATCCCCGCACGGCGGCCCGGCCCTCGCCGGCGCCGCCACACCCGCTCACTCACTGATCCGCAGCAGTGCGACGTAGATGAGGAAGTTGCGGACGGAGGCCAGCACGTCGCGGCGCATCTTCCGCCGCAGCTCCTCCGGGTCCATCTTGGGCCCCAGCCCCTCGATGCGGAACATCCCGGAGCGGAGCTCGTTCCCGGCCTCGGCCCCGATCCCGACCCGGCCCCGGCGGCGCGTCCGGTCACGTGGTTCCGCCGTGAGGCCGGCGGCCGCATGCGCACGGAGCGCGGAGGCGCCGCCGGCGCGCGGAGACGGCGTCACTTCCGGTCGGGAGCCTCTGGCCCTGTCTCTGGCTCGCTGTCCCTGTGTCCCTGTTCCCAGCCCAGCCGGAGCTGTCCGGAGCAGTTTCTCCCTTCTCCTGCCATTGTCCCCCCGGTGCCGCCCTGCCCTGAGCCCTGCCGGCAGGGCAGCTGTGCTGGCTGCTGAGCCCGGCCCTGCCCCGGGGCTGCCGGGGCCTGCAGCTGCCGTGCCGAGCCCCGAGTGCCCGCGGCTCCCCGGGCAGAGATCGCCCTTTCCTGTGACAGCCTCCAGCTGCCAGCACTCGGCACAAGGAACGCTGCCCGAGGTGCACGAAGGCTCCAGGCCTGCCCCAGCTGAGCAGGCAGAGCCCTGTGGCTCCCCTCAGCATCCCCACAGAATGCCCGGGCTCTGCAGTGTTAGGTGTTATGAATAAAAATATACCTATTTTTATTTAAGGTTACAGAGAAAAAAAAAAAAAAAACGGTGGGACCAGTTGCTGTTAAATTAGCTTAATTGTAAAGAGACTGAAAAGCAGGAATCTGCGAATCTCTCATGAGGATGGCATCCCCAGATCTGCCTGCAGACCAGCGGACAGAGCTGCATCATCATCATCATCATCATCACCCTCATCATCACCCTCCGTGCCACTCCTGGGGACAGCAGCGGCGTGGGTGCGACCCGTCGGTTTCTCCCCACCTGAGCTGAATCTCTTTAACAAAGGCATTGAAAAGGAGAAAGATCTCCTGCCCTATTTATGTCATTAGGTACTTGGAAAAAGGCATTTCTCTGCGCTTGGCTGCCCGTGGCCCGAGGCCAAGGCGATTACAGAGCAGCTGCTCCCGCTGTGCCGTGCTAATTGAGCCTGCCAGGTGGCTGAGGAGCTGCGCTCCCAAAGCACAGCCAGCAGTGACGGGAGGTGAGCACTGCTCCCAAAGCAGCTCCCGGAGCTGCCCAGCAGCCACAGGGTTGGATCCCAGTGCTGCTGCCAGCCAGGGGAGATGTGGCCCTGCCCTCCCCGGAGCTTTCCAGCAGAAGTCCCGAGGGAAAGCGCGGCACAGCTGCCCAGACCCCCCCCGCTGACACACGCCAGCTCCAGGACAGCTCATTGTTTGCTCTGACTGGTGGCTCTCTGCAGTCTCTGCCAGCAGGAACAGGCTGGCATGTCCCGAGCCCGTTGGGGCAGAGCACCGTGCACTTTGTGCCTGCTGTTCCCCTAGTCTCGCTGGCTGCTGGAGCAGTGTGAGAGGGGCTGTTTTCCCGAGGAATGATGGAGGAATGTGAGCAATTCGGGGCAGAGCCGATGGAACACGACACAGGACTGAGCAGAGGCTGGAGCAAGGAGGGCACAGGAGTGCTGCTAAGTGACATAAATAGGGCAGGAGATCTCTCTCCTTTTCAATGCCTTTATTAAAGAGATTCAGCTCAGGTGGGGAGAAACCGACGGGTCGCGCCCACGCCGTCGCTGTCCCCAAGAGTGGCACGGAGGAGGAGGGTGATGATGAGGGTGATGATGATGATGGTGATGATGCAGCTCTGTCCGCTGGTCTGCAGGCAGAGCTGGGCACTGCGTCCTCACGGGAGATTCGCAGATTCCTGCTTTTCAGTCCAACACTTCGGGTCCCCTCCTTAGTGAACATCCTTAGGTCAGGGTGAGAAGCAAAAAGGATCCAAGCAGGCACTGGACTTCCACCCATCCTCAGACATCACCTAGGGTCCCTAATTCTATATTGGTTCGTTGTTTTTAGGGGTTTTCCTGGAAAACGGGAAGATTTTGGAGCAGTGCATTTCTCATCTGCATACGAGGTCCCAGGCCACTCCTATTCTCCTGGGCTGCGTGTCCAGGTGTAGCTCCGGGGCAAGCACTGGGAGGACAATGGCTAAATCACCAACCATTTAAAGAACTCTTTAACAATTAAGCTAATTTAACAGCAACTGGTCCCACCGTTTTTTTTTTTTTCTCTGTAACCTTAAATAAAAATAGGTATATTTTTATTCATAACACTTGGGATGTTTGTGGCAACTTTCCAGCATTCCCTCGAACTCCGAACCCCAAAGCTGGCACAGTTCATCCCACAGCTACCCCCATAATTACAGGGGAATTTCGCCTTGCACTCCCTGGAGCTTGTCAGAAACACTGAATTAGACACAGATCTTAAAAAAACCCCCACATGATTGTGATGCCTCAGGGTTTAGCTTTTATATCTTTCACATTCTGTGCTGCTCTAGTGTGTGGGTCTGGGCTTCACATCAGGGCATGGTGAGCTCTGTGCACAGAGCAGGGAGACAAAACAATTCCTGCTCCAGCTGGGCACCAAGGACAAATGATCCAAATCTCAGCCCAGGAGCACAAACCCCGTGGGCTGCAGAGAGAAAAACAAGCAGGATGGGACTTCAAAACCTCAAGCTAAAATTAGACAATTAACTCCAATGTGCAATTGGAGCAGAATTGATAAAAGTGAGAGACCCCGTGACCCGTTGTGCATCTTGTGATCATTTGGGATTAATCTTGGGTTCATTTTGTGCCATTTTGGTTCACCTTGGGTTCATTTTGTGCCCAGTTTGGTTCACCTTGGGTTCATTTTGTGCCCAGTTTGGTTCACCTTGGGTTAATTTTGTGGCCATTTTGGTTCACCTTGGGTTCATTTTGTGCCATTTTGGTTCACCTTGGGTTCATTTTGTGCCATTTTGGTTCACCTTGGGTTCATTTTGTGCCCAGTTTGGTTCACCTTGGGTTCATTTTGTGCCCAGTTTGGTTCACCTTGGGTTCATTTTGTGCCATTTTGGTTCACCTTGGGTTCATTTTGTGCCATTTTAGTTCATCTTGGGTTCCTTTTGTGCCATTTTGGTTCACCTTGGGTTCATTTTGTGGCCATTTTGGTTCACCTTGGGTTCATTTTGTGCCATTTTGGTTCACCTTGGGTTCCTTTTGTGCCATTTTGGTTCACCTTGGGTCCATTTTGTGCCATTTTGGTTCACCTTGGGTTCATTTTGTGGCCATTTTGGTTCACATTGGGTTAATTTTGTGCCATTTTGGTTCATCTTGGGTTATTTGTGCCATCTTGGTTCATCTTGGGTTCATTTTGTGCCATTTTAGTTCATCTTGGGTTCATTTTGTGCCATTTTGGTTCACCTTGGGTTCATTTTGTGCCATTTTGGTTCACCTTGGGTTCATTTTGTGCCATTTTAGTGCCATTTTGGTTCACCTTGGGTTCATTTTGTGCCATTTTGGTTCATCTTGGGTTCATTTTGTGCCATTTTGGTTCACCTTGGGTTCATTTTGTGGCCATTTTGGTTCACATTGGGTTAATTTTGTGCCATTTTGGTTCATCTTGGGTTATTTGTGCCATCTTGGTTCATCTTGGGTTCATTTTGTGCCATTTTGGTTCACCTTGGGTTCATTTTGTGCCATTTTGGTTCACCTTGGGTTCATTTTGTGCCATTTTGGTTCACCTTGGGTTCATTTTGTGCCATTTTGATTCACCTTGGGTTATCAAATCCCAAACAGCAGTGGAGTATTAAGAACCTGCCATTCTTTATTTGGTTAGATGCACAAGGGGACAACTCCTCTGGAATATTGTGCAGCACAGAGAGGGCTCCTGTTTAGATTATATATTTCACAGACATACTCATTTATTTTCCTGGAATAAGCACACATAGGATAGTCATTTCCCCAAAATCATTAACTCCCTTCCCTTCCCTTCCCTTCCCTTCCCTTCCCTTCCCTTCCCTTCCCTTCCCTTCCCTTCCCTTCCCTTCCCTTCCCTTCCCTTCCCTTCCCTTCCCTTCCCTTCCCTTCCCTTCCCTTCCCTTCCCTTCCCTTCCCTTCCCTTCCCTGTGGAAGCACATTGCCAGGGGCACACAGAATGTGGATTTCCATTGGTTTGCAGACCAGCCTTGCAGGGTCACTCCAACACCAGCCTGTCCCAGCAGTCAAGGAGTGTCTTGGCTATGGGGGACAGGCACAGTCGGGCTGTCTCCTCACCCCAAGGGCAAAACCAGCAGCTTTGGTTCTGGCTTCTTCTTGCCATTGCTGTGGGTAATCTTGCTGGAAAACTGTGGGATCCAGGTGGAAACAAGCTGCAGCAGCCAAGGCATGGAGCCTGCAGGTGACAGTGGCAGGGCTGCATGCTGGCTGGGATGCAGAGGGCAGGGGATGGCTGGGCAGAGCTGCAGAGCCCAGACACTCCAGTTTCAGCTGAAACTCAGGCTTCTCTCCCCACGGGGTTCCCCTGCTCCCATGAAGTCCTGGCACTATGGTAGCACACAGCTGGTGCAGACAGCAGGAAGGAAACAGCCCACAGAAATTAAAACTGCCCTGATAATTCTTTTTGAGACCTCAGTCGGGTTTCTAGGAGCAAGGAACTCACCAGGGTGGACCGATTGTCCTCGATAAAAACCTTCTGCAGAGTGGCCTTCAGGTGCTGTCCAGTGGTGTTTCTCCACTCCTGCATTGTGGGGATGGCTCACGGGACAGCTGGAAGGACAGCATGCCTATCTCCTGGAAAAGGCAGTGTGGCCTGGCCCCTTTGCATCCACTGGGGAGATGTGGAGGGCCCTCCTCTCCTCAGACTGGACCACAGCTGTGTCAGAGAGGCAGAACAGAGGCTTCCCATGGCTGGGCAGCCTGGCAGCAGCCCCACGGAGGGGCGAGGCAGGTGGTGCTGGAGCCTTGGTGCTGCTGCCACGGCACCTGAGGAATCCATACTGGTACAGCGCTGCTGGCAGCAGCTGGCTCTGTGCCACCCAGAGCCTTCCTGCCTGTGTGCCACCGTGCCACACTGGGGCACAGGTGGCTCCTGCCAGCCCACAGGTGCTTCCTGGCTTCCCAGTGTGGGATCTCAGCACATCACTGTGGATGTGCAGAGACACCAGGGGAGCCACTGGGGGGCTCCCAAACCCTGGAATGATGCCAAAAGGGTTTGGTGGTTGGATTTCGATCCATCAAAAGGAGAAGAACCTGTGACGGAGGAAATGAGAGCTTCTTGGGTGTGAATGGTACATTTATAGAAGGAAATATAAATTTTAGAAAAATAGGTACAGGGGGGTCATGAAGGCAAGATGGAGGATTCAGGGCGTGGTCCTGTGTTCTTCTTCCTTCTTCATGTCTTCCATTTTGTGTGGTGATGTTGGCACTTGGGGATTGGTTCATGGTGAAGGTACACTTGTCTATAAGGGTGAATAGTATTGGGAAATAAAGGTAAATATGGCACACGTAATTTTTACTATAAAAGACACAGCCGCCCTGTGGGCGCGGGAGAGTGCACTCGACTGTCCTGCTGAGCGGGCCTCGGCTGGGCAGAGAGAAAACTTTGTAGATAAGAGATAATAAACAGAACTGAAGACCGAAAATCTGAGAGTCCAGACTCATCCTTCGCAACCGCGGCCGCCCAGAACCACTGTCCCCGTGTCGGGGCAGAGACACACAACAGCGGACCCCGACACCCAGGATGGTGTTGGGCACAGGACAGTCCCTGGTGCTGGCAGAGGAGAGGGAGCAGCAGGACATGGCTGTGTCCAGCCACTGGGGCTCGGCACCAGCTGTGTGTGACACAGGAAACCACGGGCTGGGGCAGGGGCAGGGGCAGGGGGTTCCCTACCCTCAGAGGTCACTGTCCCAGAGGCATCCCCTGGGGCCCTGTCCCAGCCATGGCTCCGTGTGGGACCACTGGCTTGAGCCCACCCGCTCCCCTCTGCCTGCAGCAGAGCCAGTCTGCTCCTCCAGGATCACCCCTCTGCCACCATGGCTCTGCTGCTGTCCCTGTCCCCTCCCTGCCACCATGGCTCTGCTGCTGCCCCTGGCCCTGTCCCTGTCCCCTCCCTGCCACCATGGCTCTGTGCTGAGGCAGCTGCTCCCCAGGGCTGCAGGGAGGCTGGCTCAGCACCCCAGGCTGGCAGGGAGGGCTGTGGCAGTGCTCCTGCCTCTGCTGCTCTGCCAGGCTCCTGGGCTGCCCGGGATGGGGGATCCCGCCTGGCAGGGACAAGCAGCCATGGGCAGGGATGGCCAGAGAGCCACAGGGCTCCTGCACACAGGGGCTGACAGTGGCTGGGCGCCGTGTGTCCCCAAAGCCACTCTGTCACTTCCCTCCTCGATGGGCAGGAGAGAGGAGACACAGCAGCAGGCTGGTGGGCTGGGATATGCTCAGACAGGGATTGCTCAGCAGACACTGCCATGGGCAAAGCAGACTCATCAGTGCCACAGCCCCCTCGGGGCATCCCTGTGCCCCGGTGCGGGGTCCTCCAGCACTGCAGGGGGGTCTGTGCCCTCCTCTGCAGCTCCACAGGCTGCTGGCAAATCTCCCCTCCTGCTGCACTGGGGCTCTGCAGGGCTCTTGTCTCTCACGTGTTCTCACTCCTCTCTTCTCTCCAACATCCCCTGTGAATCAGCTTCTTCCTTCTGGACTCTGTTGTCCCAAAGGTGCCAGTGCCACTGGTGGGCTCAGCCTTGGCCGGGGCTCTGCCCTGGAGCCAAGGGCACTGGCCCTGCAGGACACGGAGGAAGAAGCTTCCAGCAGCTTCTCACAGAAGCTCTCCCTGCAGCCCCCCTGCCTCCCACACCTGGCCACACACACTGCACAGACAGCAGTGCCAGCAGCCCGTCCTGTCCCTTCTCTGGCCTGAGACCACCCTGGGCACATCACAGAGCCCTGCATGAGAGGGGCTGAGGGGCAGTGTTATGAATAAAAAGTTATCTATTTTTGTTTAAGGTTACAGAGCTAAAAACCGGTTAGACTGGTTGCTGTTAAATTAGCTTAATTGTTAAAGAGTTCTTTAATTGCCCATCAATGGTTGGTGATTTAGCCATTGTCCTCCCAGTGCTTGCCCCGGAGCTAACAGAGCTGCATCATCATCATCATCATCATCACCACCCTCCTCCTCCGTGCCACTCTTGGGGACAGCAGCGGCGTGGGCGCGACCCGTCGATTTCTCCCCAGCTGAGCTGAATCTCTTTAATAAAGGCATTGAAAAGGAGAGAGATCTCCTGCCCTATTTATGTCAGGCAGCACAGAGAGCACAGACCCCACCAGGGCACTGCCACCGAGCACGGCTGACCTGTGCCCTGCCCTGCCCCTGCCTGGCCCCTCAGCCTCCCCACCCTGCTCTCCCCAGACCCCATCAGTGCCCGAATTTTCCTGCATTCCGTTCCTGCCCGGGCATCCTGCAGCGAGCCCTGTGCAGTCCTGACGGTTCCTCCCCTGTGCCCCGGCTGTGACTCTGCATCTGGGGGTGCTCAGCCGAGGGTGGTGCCCCCCAATCCTGGGGGGCTGAGCTGCCCTGGGACTGGCAGGTGCTGGATGGGGCTCTGGGCGTGTCACTGGGGTGAAAAGGAGAGAGATCTCCTGCCCTATTTATGTCAGGCAGCACAGAGAGCACAGACCCCACCAGGGCACTGCCACCGAGCACGGCTGACCTGTGCCCTGCCCTGCCCCTGCCTGGCCCCTCAGCCTCCCCACCCTGCTCTCCCCAGACCCCATCAGTGCCCGAATTTTCCTGCATTCCGTTGTTCCTGCCTGGGCATCCTGCAGCAAGCCCTGTGCAATCCTGACGGTTCCTCCCCTGTGCCCCGGCTGTGACTCTGCATCTGGGGGTGCTCAGCCGAGGGTGGTGCCCCCCAATCCTGGGGGGCTGAGCTGCCCTGGGACTGGCAGGTGCTGGATGGGGCTCTGGGCGTGTCACTGGGGTTCCCCCGAGGCTTGGGGCTCCCCTGGTGTGCACAGATGAACTTTTCGTCACCGAAGTCACCGTTCCCAGCTCTCTGGGAGGGCCAGGAGTGACAGTCGTGTCATTGGACCAGCCACACTGGAACGTGCCCCAGCCAGCTGGCCTGGAGCAGACAGTTTGAATTCACCCATAGGTTCTCAGCTGGGGCATGCCAGGGGTGTCCTCAGCACCCCAGCAGGTTTTGCCACCCCTCACACTGTCCTGTCCTGCTGTGTCTGGGGCTTGGGGGCTGTGCCATCCCAAGGGCTGCTCAGCACTCCTGGCATTCCAGGGGAAAGTTCCTCTTCCTGCTATTTCCTCTTCTCTTGGGAGAGGTGGATGTGGCCCTGTCACTGGGGAGCCGCTGTGGACCCTCGGGTGGTGGAACCAGAACCCCCCAGAAGCTTCAGCAGGAAACCAAAGAGGATGCTGTAAAGCAATGTCAGGGCCTCAAGGGAAATATTTCAGACTTCTCACCCGTTTTCCTGTGATCCAGGGAGGGGCAGGGACACGAGGAAATGTGAGCCCGCAGAAAGTGCGACCTGTAACCACAGCAGCTTCTGCTCCAGCACCGAGGATGAACGAGACTGCTGGTGTCCTCAGCAGCTCCGTGTGCTGACCTTGGTGAGGGGCAGAACCAGAACCACTCAGGCACCAGCAGGCAGAGGAGGCTGAGGGTGTTCCCTGCCTGCAGCCTCACCCCTGCAAGCACAGGCAGGCCCCTGAGCTGGCCCCTGCACCCAACCCTGAGCACAGAGGCACACGGCCAGGGAGCCCTGGCACCTCTGCAGAGGAGCTCCAGAGGGGCTGGCCGACCCTTTGGAAGGTCTGCTGTTCTGCTGTGAAATGTGAAGGGATTCCCTCCTTCACAACGTCTTAGCTGTGCTTCTGCAGAGTTTTCCAGGTCCTTAATCCCTTCCAGGTCCTTAATCCCTTCCGGGTCCTTAATCCCAGTCATTCCAGAGGCGTGGTCTGGATTGCAGGACGTGGAGGGTCCACAGGCCCCACTGAGGGGGGTTTCATCCTTCGTGGACAGGGCTTGGCATGTCAGCAGCCACAAGCTGTGACTTTCCAAGTAGTTCTGAAATGTTTCCCAGGACAGAAGGCTCTCACAGGTCAGCTGTGACAGGATCCAACCGTGAGTGGTGATGAATGCTGTTTGGAGACAAAATGTCCCGTAACTTTTGGAGTTATTGTTCCCCATGCCTCTGGAACAGCAGCTGCTCAGAGGGAAGGAGGCCTTGTGCTCAGCTCCACCCCACACAGGCCCAAATTTCATGTTTCATAGGTCAGCACGAACTTCAGATGTGTCTTGCAAGTGGGTACCAGTATTCACCCTAGGACAAACAAACAACCAGGGCTTTATTTCTTTTTTAATTAAGCATCTGCTTCCTGTGCAGATTGCTTTGGAAACATCACCCAGGGCCACATGGGAAAGGAGATGTGATGCACGTTTCCCAGGGAAGCTGCATGAATCAGCAACTGATGCAAAGCCTTTTTCTGAGCACTGTTTAATGTTGCATTAATTTCAGATCTCAGGCCTCAACCTCTTTTTTTTTTTTTTTTTTTTTGTCAATTTCAGCGACCACAGGGCAGTACTGTTTGTGGAAGGTGCCAAACTTAGTTCTCACGTCAGCAGAAGAGAAAAATAACCCCGATTTCTGCGGGCGAGCTGTTTTGGGAGAGAAACAGTTCCTGGAAAAGGGGCAGCGGGAGCAGCCCCGGGCAGCGGAGGGGGCTCGCAGTGCACAAACGCTGCGAGGGGCCGGAGGGGCGAGGGCGGGGGGCGCAGCGGGGCCGCTGGATGCGGGCAGGGAGCTGCGGCGGGGCCGGGCCGGCCGCGGGCACCTTGGCGGCCAGGGCAGGTGCCAGGGCAGGAAAGGAAGAGCTGGCGATGGGGATGTGGCTTCCCGTGTCCCGCGGGGCCCGGCGGTGTCCGGCTGTCCTTGGCAGCCGGGGGGACAGCGTGGGACACCCCAATGACACCCGGCCGTGCCCGCTCCCTCCAGCCCGAGCCCAGGGACACGGGGGCAGCTGGTAGCACAAATTAGGGACTGGGAGCAAGGGACAGCAGCCCCTATTGCAGAGGTGACATCTGCCCGGAGAGGCCAAGCCCTGCACACGCTTGGGACCATCAGCAGGGGCACAGGGGGGCTTGGCCAGGACGGTGATGACGCCTCCGGGCAGGAACGGAGTGCAGGGAAATTCGGGGCATCGACGGGGTTTGGGGAGAGCAGGGTGGGGATGCGGAGGGGCCGGGCAGGGCAGGGGGCACGGGGACAGCCCTGCTCGGTGGCAGCGCCCTGGCGGGGTCCGTGCTGCCCTGAGCCCCTCCGGCTGTCCCGAGCGGGGCTCGGTGTCCGGCCCCGGGCGGGGCGGGGTGCGGGGCCGAGCCCACCGGGGCGGCACCGGGGGCGGCCCCGGGGGCGGGCCCCCGCCGTTGTCATTGAGAAGCCGGCGGTGCCCCGCGGGCGCGGCAGCGCTGCGCTCCCGGCCGCAGGTAACGGGGACGGGGCTTCTCCGGGCTCGGCGGGGCCGGTCCCGGCCGCGGGAGGTGCCGGTGCCGCCGCTCCCACCGCGGCTCTGCCGTGCGGGCCCGCGGGCTCCGTCCGCTCCTCCGCGCGTTGGGTTGATGATTTAGCG
Organism: Onychostruthus taczanowskii; assembly: GCF_017590055.1. Lineage (NCBI taxonomy): Eukaryota > Metazoa > Chordata > Aves > Passeriformes > Passeridae > Onychostruthus > Onychostruthus taczanowskii. The sequence goes on along the minus strand of NW_024507213.1, from coordinate 67,412 downwards.
GTTTCTGTCCGATTTTGCCCCAAACGCCGCGGGCTGGTTTCCTTGTCGCCGCGAGGAAGCCGCACACGTGCGCCCCGCTCTCTCTAACTACAAAATACGCGGGCAAAAAAAAAAACCTCCCCGCCGGTCTCAGCTGTTGAATTCGCAGCCAGTGATTTCGGCTTCTTCACCAGACCGGGGGAAATATTGCGAGAGAAGTTTCGGCTGAGCCGGGGGGAGCAGCAGGCACGGGGCTCCGGAGGGCTCAGGGCTTGTGCCGCTGCCCAGAGCCGCTTTGCTCCGTTTTTTGGGCGCTCACACGGCTCCCCGGCACGGGAATCTCACCTGCCGGCTCCCGCCCGCATCACCTGCTCCGGGTGTTCGGCGCTCTGCATCTCCCGTGGGGTTTTACCGACAGGCTCTCCGCTCCTCGTGGCTCCCTGCTGCAGGTGTGTTTGCTCCAGTCCGGGGAAGCTTCCTGATGTTTCTCCTTCCAGCCGGGTCTGGGTGAGACTTAGGGTGCCAGTGGGATGTGTGAGATAAGTGTGAGTGGTCTGATGGGGCTGTAAAATGGGAAATGTTAGCTCTCCGTTAGACATGGAGCTCTCCTTCCAGGGATTCTCCTTGCTGGCCCAGGAGATGCTGCAGATTTAGAGGCAGAAATGGCAATCGTGTGGGATAGGAAGCCCTCTGTGAACCATTTCCTGCACTCTATCTCTTTCTGTGATTCTGTTCTTGCTCCCAAGTGGGGTTCTCTCAGCAATGCAGAGAGACAGATGTTGGGACAGCTGTTGTACCACCTGAGAAAATCCAGGCTGGAAAAAACACGAATTCTGGAGGTCTGCAGGCAGCATGTAATCCTCCCTGCTTCAATTCCAGCTGACACTGGCTACAGAGGCACTTGCCTCATTCCCCCATCTGTGAATTGACCTGGCCAGGCCGATTAGGAACCTCTGGGGCCACACTGGGTGGGAAGGCCAAGGCAAGGGCATGGGACTGATGGCAGGGACGTGGCAAACCCTCTGCCCAGCCCGTGGCCTCTCTGCCTGCCCGGTTCTGCCATCAGGAGCAGGCAGATGGCACAGGTTTCCATGTGTGCTGCTGGGCAATTTATCCTGGGTTTCACTCCCATAAGGTTTAGTGAATTACCCTCTAAATTCTTGCTGAGCAATCTGCTGTCAAGCAGGTGCTTAATGCTGTTCAGTGCTCTGGGCTCTCTCTTTGTGCAAAGCCTGTCTCTCCAGAGCTGGGGAGAAGCTCTGTCCTCCTCTGGTGTGGCTCTGTATGTGGCATGACATTCCTGGATCAATATTTCTTAAAGGCAGGCATTTTCCCTTTTGTCCTGCTCTTCCTTTCTTGACATTTACCAAAAGGCCGTGCCAAAGCTGCTTCCCAGCACGTGTTGGGATCTCCTCATGACAGATGTGGAGGAGCTGCTCTGACCTGGAGCTTTTTCCTCTGTGCAGAGTGCCAGGAAGGCCATGGGGATACTCCAGAGTGCTGAGCTCCAGCGCTCAGGACACAGGTCCCAGGACACAGAGATCAGGGACGATGCGCAGAGCTCTGCACAGAACCTTTTTCTGGGAGTGGTGTGGTTCTTTTGTTGGCATTTCTTCCCTGCTGTGCAATGTGCCAGTGGCATGACAGTGCCTCTCAGAGGCTGAGCACCCTGGTGGTGTGAGTGCAGGGGATGGGGAGGGGGATCCATCCCCGTGCTGGGAGGCAGCTCTGCTCCTCACCACGACAAGGAGCTGTGGGTGGGGGAGCAGGAGCAAACATTCCCTCTGTGCTGGAGCTCTTGTCCGGAGAGATGCAGCTGGAGGGGGGAAACTCTTCACACACTTCCACACCCGTCTATTTTTAGGAGTGAGAGCTGCTCAAGAGGGAAGTATTGATTTTCCTCCTTTCCACCTTGAAGGTTCTGTTTATCCTTTCCTTCAGCTTGTGTGCACCATGCACAAAGCTGTTCCTGCTGCTCCCCTCGTGCCCCAGCCAGGCCAGCATGGGGGGCCTTTGCTGAAACCACTTCTGCTCGGTGCCTGAAGTCTCTGCATGCCCAGAAACTCATGTTGTGGAACTCATCCTGCTCCTTGGGGGCCAGAGTGTGTCTGTGTAAAACCTCACCACTGCCAGCTGACAGAGGACAGTGGGGACGTGCAGGTGCAGAACCTCTCCTGCCTTCCCTGGGCTGACAAGGGCCAAATTCTCTTCCTGACTCTTCTTGATTTACAGCAGCTGGATGGAGCATGGGGGTAGTTGCAGGGGTTTTTTTGTGTGGTTGAGGTTTTTTTTGTTTTGCTTGGGGTTTTTTGGTGTTTTATGTTGATGTTGTTTTTGTTTGTTTTTTGGGATCTTTTTAATTGTAGGGTTTGTTTGCTTGTTTCAGGTCTTTTTTGTTTGTTTGTTTGATTGGTTTTTTTTCCCCATTTGTTTATAGGCAAAAATCTGAGTCTCAAGTAGTATTAAAAAGCAACAGGAGCAAAAATTTAAAAATTTTTATTTCTTCTGGGGGCTGTGGTGCTGGTGTGTGTTCTTTGCCTGGTATCCCAGAGAAGCACTGAGCACCACAGGTTTCTGGCACAGCACAGGTTCTCTCTGTGAGCCAGGGAAGGCCAGGGGCCACCTTGGCTGCCCTGTGCTGCAGGAGTGGCTCTGCCTCTGGCCCTGGCAGTGGTCAGACAGCAGCTGGCCTGAGGGTGGGGGGATAAGAAGTGGTCTGCAGGGACCCCAGTCCCACTGACGAGGTCTGGCAGTGTCACAGGGGAGGGCTCTGCTCTGGACCCTCCTGGGGCAGCAGTGTCCCCAGCTGTGACCCCCGTGCAGCAGCAGTGTGTGGCTGGCACCTTGGGCTGGCTCTCAGCCCGGGCAAGCCCCCTGAGGGCAGCTCATCTCCTCACAAACCAGGCAGAGTCACAGCCTTGTGAGGCAGGATGCCCGCACTGCTGGGGTTTTATTCTGTTTTCCTTTTTAGATTTTTCTTTCTGCAACAATTTCGTTCCCTGCACACGCACTCACAAACCAGGCAGAGTCACAGCCTTGTGAGGCAGGATGCCCGCACTGCTGGGGTTTTATTCTGTTTTCCTTTTTAAATTTTCTTTCTGCAACAATTTCGTTCGTTCCAGCCAGTGTGGTGGGAGCGCGGAGTGCCAGGGAGCTCTAACCCTGGTCCTCTGGCTCAGCTCTGTCCCTGGCTGTGTCTCCAAGAGCATCTTTAGAAGCTCTGTGGGAAATAGGTGAGTTAGTGCTCCGTCCTCATGTCTCACCAGACCTGGCTGACCTTCAAGAGCTCTGCTGCAGAGACGCTCGCTCGTGCCAGAAGGCTCTTCTGCTGCAGCTCAGAGCCACGCTGGTCAAGGAGCAGCTCGGTTTTCCTCTCCCTGCCTGGGAGGATGTGCTGACCCTCAGGGTCAGGCCAGGAGCAGACCATGCCTGCTGAGCTGGGCTGGCCTGGGCAGGGAGCAGCCCTGCCTCACTGGGAGCTGCACAGTGTGAGGATGTGTCACAGAGACACGAGAGGGGACACCATGGGGCCACAGCGTGGTTTGGGGTGGTAGGGACCTTTAAAGGCATCTAACCCAACGCCCTGCCATGGGAAGGGACGTCTTCCACTGTCCCAGCTGCTCCAAACCCCATCCAACCTGGCCTTGGGCACTGCCAGGGCTTGTCTCACCAGACCTGGCTGACCTTCAAGAGCTCTGCTGCAGAGACGCTCGCTCGTGCCAGAAGGCTCTTCTGCTGCAGCTCAGAGCCACGCTGGTCAAGGAGCAGCTCGGTTTTCCTCTCCCTGCCTGGGAGGACGGGGATGTGCTGACCCTCAGGCCAGGAGCAGACCATGCCTGCTGAGCTGGGCTGGCCTGGGCAGGGAGCAGCCCTGCCTCACTGGGAGCTGCACAGCGTGAGGATGTGTCACAGAGACACGAGAGGGGACACCATGGGGCCACAGCGTGGTTTGGGGTGGTAGGGACCTTTAAAGGCATCTAACCCAACGCCCTGCCATGGGAAGGGACGTCTTCCACTGTCCCAGCTGCTCCAAACCCCATCCAACCTGGCCTTGGGCACTGCCAGGGCTGGGGCAGCCACAGCTGCTCTGGGCACCCTGTGCCTCCCCACCCTCATTGTGCATTATTTTTTGCTTATATGTAGTCTCAATCTGCCTCTTTTACTTTTAACCCATCATCCCTTGTCCTGTCATTACAGGCCCTGCTAAAAATCTGTCCCCATCTTTCTCCTGAGCTCCCCTTAGGTGCTGGAAGGGGCTCCCCAAAGCCTTATTTTCTCCAGCCTGAAAAATGCTGCCTCTCTCAGCCTTTCCTCACAGCTGAGGTGTTCCAGCCTCCTGATCAAAGAGGATGCCTCCTCTGGCCTGGCTCCAGCAGCTCCACATCCTCCCTGTGCTGTTCCCCAGGGCTGGCAGCTCTGCAGGTGGGGTCTCACATGAGCAGGGAGGGGGCAGAATGCCCCCTGCCCTGCTGCCCACGCTGGGGGTCAGGCCAGCACAGGGGGGTTTCTGGGTCCCAGCACACACGGCCAGGGAAGGGCCAGTTCTCACCCACCAGCACCCCAAGTCCTTCTCCCAGGGCTGCTCTGGGGCCCTTCCTCCCTCAGCCAGAGCCCACCCAGCTCCCTGCTGATGGCAAACACTGCAGGGCTCCTGTGCTGAAGCTGCAGGTGCAGAGCACCCACAGTTTTACAGCAGCTTCTGGCAGGCATTTCTCTGTCAGCAGCCGCAGGGGTGCTGCTGCTCCCACTGCTGCTCCTGCTGCCATGTCTGCTGGGAGATCATACCTAAAGACAAACACGTCACGTCAAAAGTTTTGCCCGTGAATTAATACTTTGAATGAAAGTGAATTAATGCTTCCCATGAAATGTTGAAGCACTCTCCTTGGCAGTGGGCTTGGCTTTTCCTTGCTGGTCGGACCTGTGCTGTGCATGTCCTGGCACAGCTGCCAGCTGGGCCCTGGCCTTCAGGTCTGCTTTGCTCCTGAAGACCCTGGGACACCCACCCGGGGCTCCTCCCAGACACTGAGCTGTGGCTCTCCAGAAGGGCCAGGTGGCCACAGAAATCCCCGTGGAGTCACAGCTCCCTGTGACTGAGCTGGAGGAGCATTGTGCAGGAGGATCCCAGCTCCAGCTGCTTAGTGCTGGGCTCGGGGGCTTGGCTCAGAAACAGCTGCACGAGGGCAGGAGGGAGCCCTGGGACATCCCAGGCTGGGGACAGCAGCCAGCTGAGTGACCCTGGGTGGCCCTGGGTGGCCCTGTCCTGCTCCGGGATGCCGTGGGGACAGCTGCTCCTGCTGCTGGGCATTGTATTTGGGGAAATACCTGCCAAGCTGCCCCCTCTAGGACACCTGCTGTTTGGCCCAAACACTCCAGTTTCCTGGAAGGGCAACTCCTTTCCCTTCCCTTTCCCTTCCCTTTCCCTTTCCCTTTCCCTTTCCCTTTCCCTTTCCCTTTCCCTTTCCCTTTCCCTTTCCCTTTCCCTTTCCCTTTCCCTTTCCCTTTCCCTTTCCCTTTCCCTTTTTTCCCTTTCCCTTTCCCTTTCCACCAGCTTTAAATGTTTGTGTTTGTTCTTCAGCCTTTTCCTCCTTGTCCCACAGGTTCAGAGACTTTCTCAGGGAATTCTCTCCTGTGAAGGCCAGATAGGAGATCTGTCCTTTCTGCAGAGTTTAGGGGAAGGGCTGGGGGTCAGGCCAGCACAGGGGGGTTTCTGGGTCCCAGCACACACGGCCAGGGAAGGGCCAGTTCTCACCCACCAGCACCCCAAGTCCTTCTCCCAGGGCTGCTCTGGGGCCCTTCCTCCCTCAGCCAGAGCCCACCCAGCTCCCTGCTGATGGCAAACACTGCAGGGCTCCTGTGCTGAAGCTGCAGGTGCAGAGCACCCACAGTTTTACAGCAGCTTGTGGCAGGCATTTCTCTGTCAGCAGCCGCAGGGGTGCTGCTGCTCCCACTGCTGCTCCTGCTGCCATGTCTGCTGGGAGATCATACCTAAAGACAAACACGTCACGTCAAAAGTTTTGCCCGTGAATTAATACTTTGAATGAAAGTGAATTAATGCTTCCCATGAAATGTTGAAGCACTCTCCTTGGCAGTGGGCTTGGCTTTTCCTTGCTGGTCGGACCTGTGCTGTGCATGTCCTGGCACAGCTGCCAGGTGGGCCCTGGCCTTCAGGTCTGCTTTGCTCCTGAAGACCCTGGGACACCCACCCGGGGCTCCTCCCAGACACTGAGCTGTGGCTCTCCAGAAGGGCCAGGTGGCCACGGAAATCCCCGTGGAGTCACAGCTCCCTGTGACTGAGCTGGAGGAGCGCTGTGCAGGAGGATCCCAGCTCCAGCTGCTTAGTGCTGGGCTCGGGGGCTTGGCTCAGAAACAGCTGCACGAGGGCAGGAGGGAGCCCTGGGACATCCCAGGCTGGGGACAGCAGCCAGCTGAGTGACCCTGGGTGGCCCTGGGTGGCCCTGTCCTGCTCCGTGTGCCCCGGGGATGCCGTGGGGACAGCTGCTCCTGCTGCTGGGCATTGTATTTGGGGAAATACCTGCCAAGCTGCCCCCTCTAGGACACCTGCTGTTTGGCCCAAACACTCCAGTTTCCTGGAAGGGCAACTCCTTTCCCCTCCCTTTCCCTTCCCTTTCCCTTTCCCTCTCCCTTCTCCCTCCCCCTTTCCT
>NW_024507213.1:0-60663 GCF_017590055.1 Onychostruthus taczanowskii | reverse complement strand
CCTTTCCCTTTCCCTTTCCCTTTCCCTTTCCCTTTCCCTTTCCCTTTCCCTTTCCCTTTCCACCAGCTTTAAATGTTTGTGTTTGTTCTTCAGCCTTTTCCTCCTTGTCCCACAGGTTCAGAGACTTTCTCAGGGAATTCTCCCCTGTGAAGGCCAGATAGGAGATCTGTCCTTTCTGCAGAGTTTAGGGGAAGGGCTGAGGGCTGGAGCTGCAGAGGCAGGTGGTGAGGAGGCACCTGAGGAGGCTCAGGGTACAACAGACACGGAGCCCTGGGGCAGGAGCCCCTGCAGGCAGCACGTTCCCCATGCTCAGAGGAGCCTTGGGGTGTTTGGGGCAGTGGGAAGGCCAGAGCACTTGGTGCTGCTGAGCAGAGAGGGGAAGCCAAAGGCACAGGAGGGCTGCAGCAGATGCCACACCAGTGGCAGAGACAGTGACACACTGAGAGGGGCCAGCAGGAGCTGCATCAGCTCAGGCTGCCCTGGGGAGATCCTGCGTGTGTGCTGCAGCCTGCAGAGCTGCTGCTCCTCCCCTGGTCACTTCCTGGGCACCCTCTGAGCTGGGGGTCACATTTCCCATCCTTTCAGCTGTGATTTCTGGAGGCACAGTGGGGCACAGGTGCCCATTTGTGGTTCAGAGGTGCCTCTCAGGAGCCGTGTGGCTGAAGGAGCAGGCTGAATTGTGCTGTGTTAGGAAGAAAGTGCCCAGAGAGTGCCCAGTGCCTGGACTGCTGAAGGGCTGAATTTCCTCTGTGTTCTGCCCATGGCTGAACAGGCAGGCAGCATAGCAGGCTGGAGTGGCTCCCTGTGAGGAGCTCACCACCAAATGCGAGTCCTGCCCTCCCTTCTTGGTTAGAAAGTCTGAGCTGGGGGACTTCCAGGGCCTGGGAAGGTGCTGAGTGGAACAGGACTGGTTTTTGTTGACACACATTTTTTTGTTCCTCATTTCTGAGTTTCCAGCCATCCCTGCTGTTCACAGGTTAAGTTACTGATATTTCTGTTGCAGCAGCAGTTCTGCCATGGAGCTGCAGCCCGCTGTCCCAGCATGACAGAGCAAATCCCTGAGGCACAGCACGTCCAGTCCCAGCAGAAGGCGCGAGGGAGGAGGTCAGGACGTGCGGAACCCCTGGGCTGGTCAGAAGGCACCCTGTGAAAGGTGGATACAGCAGTTTAGGGCTGAAAACACAAGGAGCTGGTACTCCTCACGGCTTCTGGCAGATAGAGGCACAATTTGTTTCATGTTAGGCTCTCTCCCAGCCCACAGCTGTGCCCAGGGTCAGAGCTCAGAGGTTTGGCAGTGGTGCACGGCTGCAGGGTGCCCCTGCAGGGCTGTGCAGCATGCTCTGGTGTCTGTAGTTAGTGTCAAACCAAGAGCCTGCTTTCACTGAGCACTCGTGCTCTGGCAGCCTCAGTTTGGGGGTGGGAAGCTCACCCAGCCCTTGCACCTCCAAAAGAAGCCCATGAAATCCTTGGGAAAGGAGTGGGGACACCACTGCCTGCCATGGAAGGGTAACGCACTGTGGCCGTGGCATGGGTGACCAAAAGCACCGAGCAGGGGAGGCTGGGTGGGCAGCAGTGCCATGAGTGTCACAGCACGTGTCACCCTCTGTCACAGCCCTGCTCTTCACAAGCTGATCTCTTGGTGTTAGACAGTACAATTAATATTGTTTTATTCTGTGGTGGGTTGTGAGTTAGTGTTGGTAACGCTGAGAGCTGTCCAGAGGAACCCCCCAGTCACTGTCACTGTGTGTTTCTGTCGCTTCCAGGTAAATGGGAGATTTGGAGACTAGCTTAATCCATACACGAAAAACATGTAGAATAGAGCAAATGGTAGCAAAATGGCTTCATCGCTCTCGGGACAGCGCACCCAGGTGAGTGGGGTTTCTGAGGAGGGAGCGGGGCTGGCACAGCCTGCACACCCTGCTCGCTGGTTCTGTTCTGGGAAACACACACGCAGAAAAAGAATGGCAGCAGCCTTTGTCAGCAACCCCCTTGGCTCGCAGGGACTGATGCTGCTGCCTTGCTCTGCTGTGCTTTTGTGAGGAGGAAATGCAGCGTTGCTCCGTGTGAGACTTGCTCTTCTTGAAGGTGGGCTCCTGCTTCTCTTTGTGGGCCCGCATTTTTGACTAGGTTGCATCACCAGGGATCCTGGTCCGTGGCTGCTTTCCTTCCCTGAGGTCTGTGAGTCAGCATTAGGGTGGAGTGGACACAGGGTGGACATCCTGGGCTGATGGATCCCACAGAGGGCCAGAGCTGTGCGTCCCCGCGCTGCCTCGCTGGGTGGAGGTGCTGCTGCTCTCTGGGTGGAGGTCATGGCCTGTGCTGGGGCACACCTGGGCCTCTCCTGCTGTGAGACCACCGGGCTGGGGTGCCTGGGGAGCTGTGGTCACAGCCAGGCTGATGTCCCCAGCCTCCTGCAGAGCCCAGGGAGCCGCTGCTGGCTGCAGAGCCGGCCTGGGGGCAGCAGGGAATGGTGTGGATCCTTTGGAGAAGCGGTGCTCACATCATCTTTAACCATGTGCTGTGGTCCCCAGGGGCAGCGTGGCAGTGATGGACAGTGCTGGGGACAGCACAGCCCAGCCCCCCAGCCGGGCCAAGGTGACAGTCACGGTGTACAAGGACCTGGTGCTGCAGCACTACGGCTTCGAGATCTGCCCCGGGCTGCCCCTGACCATCGCCTCTGTCACGGCAGGTGTGGCCTTCAGAGCCCAGCACGGGGTGTCAGGGATCAGCTGCTGGCAGGGGTGGTGGTTTCTGGGGTGTCTGATGGGTGTGTGAGCCCTGGGCACAGCCTGGGTGACAGTGGCACACGCAGTGCCAGGACATGTCCCTGCCCCACAGTGGGAGTGTCAGTGTCCCCACGGGTCCCTCACCTGTGCTCACCTGCTGGCCTGCCTGATGCAGAGAGCTGCTCAGAGTGAAGTCCCTCCTGGTTGTATCTGAAATGCAGAGGAAGAATTTAATCTTGTCTTAGAGAATTTCATCTTACTCTGCTGTGGTCACAATGATCTGGACAGACCCTGGCTTACAGGGCACAGGGGTTTGCTGCTGTGTGCAGGCAGTGCTGAAATCGAGCAGATCAGCTCCTCTAGCTATAGAAGGGATGGGTGTGACTCAAAAACTCTTATTCTGTTTCTTATTAGGTTTTGGGGTTTTTTTGGGGTTTTTTGGGTTTTTTTTATGGCTGCACAAAACCACGTGGTTTTCACCTGTTGGTGCTTTCTTATTAGGTTTTTGGGGTTTTTTTTTGTTGTTGTTGTTTTTGTTTTTTTTTTTTTTAATGGGTGCACAAAACCACGTAGTTTTCACCTGTTGGTGTGAGTGTGGCAGCCCTCTGCTTGGGGGCTGGCTGGACTCTGGGCCAGGGCATGTACCTCTGTCACTCCCACTCCTCTTTATGCCCTTTGCCATGTGAGACACGCTGAAATCACCTGGGAGCTGTGGGGAGTAAGAAGTGGGTGTTTTTTCTGCTGTGCTTCTCTTTTCCCCAAATCAGAAAAAAAAAAATCAACATTTTACTAGAGCTGAAGCACAAAAAAAACCTGTCTGAAGCTGAGGCACAAAGAAACCTGCCCTTCTGAGCCTGTCCTTTGCTGATGGCAGCCCGCAGCTACGTGGTTCCCAGCGTGGTGGGCTGTGACAAGGGGACAGGCAGATCCTGCGGGGCTCTCCATGGGCAGAGGGAGGCTCGGGTGGGGGACAAGGACACAGGCAGGGACACACAGGGCGGTGTCAGCACCCAGTGTCCTTCAACCCCTTTTCTTTGGCCAGCCAGGTGTGGTTGTTGAAGCAGCAGGTGCTGGGAGGGAAGGGGAGCTGTCTCGGGACACCCCAGGTGCAGGTGTGGCACTTGGGGACACCAGGGAGTGCCGGAGCCGGCAGTGCGGGGTTAGGGGAGGCGGGGATGCTCTCGCAGGGGATGGTCCCGCAGGGGATGGTCCCGCAGGGGATGCTCTCGGAGGGGATGGTCCCGCAGGGTTTTGCCGTGCGAGCGGCGCTGTGCCCGGCCGGCAGGGCTGCCCGTGCCTCACTCCGCTCCGCCGCGCAGGGAGCACGGCCGACGGCAAGCTGCAGCCGGGGGACCAGCTCCTCTCCATCAACTCCAGCGCGGTGGACGGGCTGTCCGTGGAGCGGGCGGCCGGCCTGATCAGGTGTGTCACGCGTCCCCGTGTCCCCGTGTCCCGGGCTGCGCTGCCGCCCGCGCTGACCGCGGGTCCCTTTGCAGGGACGCCGGTGACGAGCTGCTCCTGACCGTCCTGCGCTGCGCCGCCGTAAGTGGCCCTTCCTCGGCTCCCAGGGCACGGGACTGGGCTGGCTTGGGGCTGGAGGGGCTGGTCAGAGCCACGGGCGGGCCCTGAGCATCCCCGGCTGTCGCCGCCGGCCCTGGGGAGGGCTGGCAGCGGCTCCTGGCAGCCCCCGGTGCGGGACAGGGCTGCGGGGACAGGCTCTGCTCCGTGCTGAGACCCTGCTGCGCTCTGGGACGTGCGGAGTGCTCGGGGCTGCTCCCAAATCCCGTGTTGCATCCTCGTGTCCCCAGGGCAGTGAGGGCTGGGGCAGGGGGCGCCGGCACTTCTGGCAGGTGAAGGCTTGGCAGCTGCCACGGGGACACCGAGGGGCTCTGCTGCTGCTCTTGGGGACCACCATGCTTTACAGGGGGTTTGTGCATAGTTCCTGAAAGCGTGAGCCTGGTGACAGCAAGGTCGTGTGACAGCAGCGCCTGGTGGCCACGGGCAGCTCTCTGTGCAGTTTGCAGCCCTCTGGGCAGCCCAGCAGAGCGGGCAGGGTCTGTCCCTCGCTGCCAGGCTCGCTGTGAGCTGGATGAGGCGCACCCCAGTGCCAGCCAGCTGCTGGCAGCCCCCCAGCCGGGCGTGGGGGACAGCTGGGCACGGCAGCTGGCTCACCTGGGCGGCGACACGGGCACAGTGACACCGGCACACACGTGTGTGCTCGCTGGGCAGCCAGGGCTGGCTGCAGGGCCGGTCTGAAGGGGCTGGGTAGGGCTGGGGGCGGTGGGCATCCCCGGGACACCCTCCGGGCGGGGGCGAGGGGCGCAGGGCTAGCCCCGGCACGGCTCTGCCCCGCGCCCGAACTCCGCTGTCGTTTCAGGGTGGCCCCAAGTCGTCGTTCCTCACCGAGGAGAAGAGGGCGAGGCTGAAAACCAACCCCGTCAAAGTGCGCTTTGCGGAGGAGGTGCTGCTGAACGGACACTCGCAGGTCAGGGCCGCGGGGCTCTCCCGGGGGCCGGGCTCGCTGTGCCCCTCTGCCCGGGCCGTGGGGTTTGTCTTTGATGTGCTTTCTCGGGCTGGCTCCGTCCCGCTCCCGGCGGAGCCAGGCCATTCCCTGCGCCCTGCCCGAGGCAGCTGTCCTCCCTGGAAGTGCTAATCCCTCCGTGGCGAGCCCTCCCTGCAGCGTGGGCAGGACGAATCCCGGCCCACAGAGGTGGAGGCAGCTGTGCGAGCAGGGTGGTGTGCTCTGCAGGAGCCGGGCTGGTCCCCCGGCACAGTCCCTGCCCGGCGGCTGTGTCCCCGGGCACCCTGCCCTGCTCTTAGGTGTCACCGTGCGCTCCAGCGGCAGGCTTGCTCTCCGTCCCTGCCGAGGGTGTCCCCAGGGCGTGCACAGCTGTGCTGGCCACTGTGGGGTGGGCTGGCTCACAGCCCCTGGGGGCTGCCAGCCCACCACCGGGCTGCTGCTGCTGCTGCTGGGTGCCCACGGCTCTGCCCCTGCTGCTCTCCCTGCGGCACAGGTGACAGCTCTTGTGTCCTGCCCAAGGTGCGAACAGCTCCTGAACGGCTCCTGCTCCTTCTGTGCAACTTTCTAAGCTCACCGGGGTCAGCTGGGAGTCATTAGCTCCGTCGACCTTTCCTGGTGTCTTTCAGGATGAAAGAACCCTGTGGTCAAAGTGCCCCTTTCTGCCCCCTGCCTCATTAGTGCTGCTCGGCTGGCCAGGTCTGACCAGCCTTTCTGCTTCACAGCAGGGACAAACCGGGCCCTTTTCCTGCTGCCCCCCGGCCTGCCTGCTGCTCCCTGGTGCAGCTCGGGGTGCTCCCAGGGCAGAGTGTGCTCCCTGTGCCCTGCACACGGGCAGAGGTGCAGCCGAGGGTGTCACCTGCCCGTGTGACTGCAGGCGGGACCCCGCTCCTCCTCCTCCTCCTCCTGCCTGCAGGGCAGGTCGGCTGTGCTTCCAGACGTTCCCAGTGCCCCTCTGGACCCTGGGGTCCCTCCCTTCCTGCCACGCCGTTGCCAGGTGTGCCAGGGCTGCCCTCGCAGGGCTGTCCCACCCCTCAGGGGTCGGTGACACGGCTGTGGGGGTCCTGGCGGGCAGGGGACCGGGTCACCGGGCGGGGCATGGCAGCGGGAGGATGTGCCCGGGAGGTGGCCCCAGGTGGCCCGAGGGCTTGGGGCAGGACGGGTGGTGGGACACGGGCAGAGCCGAAATCAGCGGCAGAGCGGCTGGGGATGTGAGCCTGCGGCTCCCCGCAGCTGCAAGGCTGGGCTCGTGTCACAGCCCGTGGGTCCCAGCCATGGCTCCCAAGGAGCCTGGCAGAGCAGCTCGGGTGAGACTCTAAAGAAGGCACCTGTGGAGGGAAAGCTGCACTCCATCCTCCCTAAAGCCTCGGAGCTGATGCAGCCTCTGCAAGTGCACAGGAGGGACACGGTCAGTGTTTAGATTGCCATTAATTTAATGACAGCACAAAGGCAGGGGAAATTAATTCAGGTGCTGGGGTCCCACTGGTGTTAGATTCCCTTTTCACCATCTGGATATGTAACCTGTTTTGAACAGTGAGGTATTAGCACAAAGGAAGAGTGAATAAATTTGTTGCATATTTATGATTTCTTTCTGGAAAAGCACTATGCACCTCGGCAGCCCTGAGTGCTTTAGGGCTGCTCTCCTTTCCGTGGGCTGACGTACTAAGGCAGCCAAAATGGGTATTATGGCCCTGAAAAGTGTACAGCCTCCAGTTTCAGTAAATATACTGCTCTTGTCATCCTAATGGAGCACGGCTAAGTGATCCTTGTGGCGGGGGGAAGGATCCCAGCGGCTGCGTTCTGCAGCTGAAACCCGACCCTGCAGGCTGCAGCATGAATTGTTCATGAGCCTCGCTGCTGCCCTGCCTTCTGCAGGCTGCTGATGTATTCCACATCCTGAGCTCCGCGCCGGGGACAGCCCCCGGGGACGCGGCCGCGTTGTTAGCAGGGGGAGCTGGGGAGCCAGCCCTGCCCCGGCAGCGCGGCAGGGCACGGCTGCTGCAGCTGGAGGGTCAGCTCATCTCAGCTTCTGGCAGCCCTCACGGAAAGGTTGGAACCCCTCTGGGTGCCCTGGATGTGGGCAGGAGAGTGGGGATGCTCTGGGCAGGTGTTCAGCGCTGCAGGTGCAGGTCCCCTCCCGCGTGTCTGTGCCGTGGGAGAGAAGGGCAGACGTGCAGCTGCTGTGAAACTGCATCACTGTCCTGGGGCTGGTGCACACTGCAGCCCCTGCCAGAGACACGAGCTCTTTGGGCTGGCTAAAGGGCCCAGAAGCTGGGCTGGAGAAAAGAGCAGCAGTGTTCTCTTGTTTTTTCTCAGTAATGGCTGCAGGCAGCTTGGACCCCAAAAGTGGCCGTGAGAGGAGCAAGGGTGGGATTCAGAAGGGTTTCATGTTTGCCCTGGCAGCACTTCCAGGGGCTGTGGGCTCTCTGTGAGGTTTGTGACGTGAGGCACAGGAGAGATCATCCCAGAAACCCCGCTGCTAACCCTGAGGCTCTCTGACAAGGAGACAAACCCCCTAGGCGGTGGGAGCAGCGTGCTGGCCCAAGAACAGGACAGAGGGTGCTGGGCAGGAGCTCCGAGGTGCAGGGCTGAACTGCTGAGCCCCGAGCAGCCAGGGGAACGGGGGTGAAGCTGGGGGAGAGGGGCAGGCATCCCCTGCTGCAGGGCTGAGAGGGGATCGGGCTGCCTGGGAGGACAGGCCAATCCTCAGAGCCTTCCCCAAGCACCCAGCAGAGCTGCTCTCGCTGAGGCTGTCCTCGTCTTGTGCCCCCTGTTTGGGACCCATCTCAGGACACTCTGGTCCATCACCCCCTGCCTGGGACGTGTCAGATCTCGGGGCAGGGCTGGGTGGAAGCAGTGTGGTGTGTTTGGCAGGCTCCCCGTTGTGGTGGATACCCCGTGTGTGGAGACGAGAACCTTGGCTCCATGTTTCAGAAGGCTGGTTTAGTTATATTATGATATATATTATGTTAAAATTATACAATAAAATATGCTAAAAGAATAGAGAGAAAAGGATCCATCAGAAGGCTAGGAAGGACAGGAGAGGAATGATACCAGAGGCTCCTGACTCCCAGAGAGTCTGAGCCAGCTGCATCTTTGATTGATTATTGATTAGAAACAACCAACATGCGCCAACCCCAGCTGCCCCTGTTGCATTCCACAGCAGCAGATAATAAATTGTTTACATTTTTTTCCTGGGGCTCCTTAGTCCCTCAGGAGGGGACAAATCCTAGCAAAGCATTTTTCACAAAATATCACGGCTGCCCCGCGTGGCGAGGGCAGCGCTGGGGCCGCTGTCAGGGCGGGGGTCCCTGCTGCTGGGGGATGGCAGGATGCCTTTTCCCGAGGCAATGCTGGGTGCTGGGGGTGAGCGGGGAGTGTGGCTCCGTGCTCCCAGCGCTGCCGCAGGCGGTGCTGCCCCGGGCGTTCCGGTAAAGCCTTGCTGTGCCCTCCTTCTGTCTCCCCGTGCCAGAAGCACGGTCAGGAGCCAGCCTGGTGCCGTGCAAGAGGGTTGGCAAGGCAGAGAAGGGTTTTCCTGGATGGCGGGACAGAGCAGCTGGTGGCCAGGCTGGGTGCCCGAGGCTCCAGCTGCTGCCTTTGTTCTGCAGGGCAGCTCCCTCCTGTTCATGCCCAACGTCCTCAAGGTGTACCTGGAGAACGGACAGACCAAGGCGTTCCGCTTTGAGAGCAGCACCACTGTGAAGGTAAGGAGGCCCTGTTGCCAGCAGGCCAGCCCAGCAGAGGGGCAGGCAGGGCCCCTGCAGCCCCCCAGCTGGCTGTGCTGGGCACGCTGGGTGTGCTGACTCCAGCCTCGTTCTGCCCTGGTGAGGATGCTCCCCTCTGGAGACACGAGCACTGATTCACCCCCCAGGTGAAAGGGCAGCACAGGAGGGAATGATCCTCCTGAGCAAAGGGTGATCCTCCCTCTGATCACTCCCCTGAGAACACAGTGCTGCTCTGCTGAGCCGTGGATCCAGCCCTTCCCAAACTGCTGTGCTTGGGCACAGCCTTGCACACCTCCAGGTTTCCTGGCCTGATCCTTGTGGCTGCTCAGTGCTTCTGTTGCACTTGGTAAGATTTGGCCATGGCCAGTGGCTGGAGGGCATAAATTACTTAAAGGACAGGTGGTGTCCTGCACGATGGACAGGCATTCTGGGGCTATCAGGCTGAAAGTATATTAAAGGGAAACAAAGAGATTTCACTCATCATGCAGTGAAAACTTTTCTCAGAAAAGGAGGAGTGTGTCTAGCTTGTTCAAGCTTCACAAAACCGTTGTGGTCTCTCAGGCAAGTAAGTGTCTGCAAGTCTTTTGACTTGCAGGGTCTAGAAAAATAAAATAGTGGAATAAAGCAAGGAGATGGAAAGGAAAGGAGACTTGTAAAAAGATATTTGAGTGCCTGTCCCCAAGGGTTTAATTTCTAAAGGATGGATTAGCTCTTTGACTTGATCTTGAGTTGCTCAGCTCTGACATGCAACAAGTTTTCCCAGTTTCTGAGAGCAGCCCTCACCAGTGCCCTCCAGAAACACCTAAATGAGTAAAATGCTTCCCAAGTTAGGTGTTTCCAGAAATTCCTCTGTGTTTTGAGACATCCTGGCTTAAAACTGAGGTGAGACAAACATTTATGCTTGCCTCGAAAGGCTTGAGTGAGCCCAAGGGCTTCTGTTTCAATTTGTGCTCAGTCAAGCCTGAGGTGGTATTTTCTTTTTGCCAAAAGTAAACCTTGTTACTTCTGTCGCAGTTAGAATATTGACAGAATTCTCTATTACAAAGTGAAACACCAGCTTCAGTCAGATGTGGCAGGATTTTTTACAGTTACGGTCTCAAATTCTTGTTTATTGCAGAGAAGTGTTCTTCACAAGTTCTTTTTAGTTTTGTCAAAAACCATAGATTCACAGACTGATTTGGGCTTAGAGACCATCCTGTTCCAATCTCCTACCATGGGCAGGGACACCTCTCACTTGCTTCAATCCTGTCCAGCCTGGCCTTGGCCACTTCCCAAATGTTTCAGAGTTCTAGAAAGCTAGAATAACAAGCACAGCAAACACTCGGGGTGTTTCTGTCACTCAGGGGTGACAGAAAGTGCTCAACCCAGCTGAAAAGCCAAGCAGTGGGTGGGAGGCAGCTCAGGACAGGCAGCTGCAGGCGGTGGCTTTGATACCTGTGCCACCTCGGGGTCTGCAGCTTGCCCGCCTTCTCCTCCGCCTGCTGGGACGGCTGTGCTCTGCCTGTCCGTGCCCCGCAGCCCTGCAGGCTGGGGCACGTCCTGGCAGCCCTGCAGCAGTGCCCTGCGAGAGCCCTGTGCCCTGCAGGACATCGTGCTGACGCTGCAGGAGAAGCTGTCCCTCCGCAGCATCGCGCACTTCGCGCTGGCGCTGGAGGAGCAGTACAACCTGGCCAAGATCCACCTGCTGCACGAGGAGGAGCTCATTGCGCAGGTGAGCGGGGCCCCCCTGCGCCCCACAGCCCTGCAGAGGGGCACTGCCCCCCGGGAGAGGCTGGTGAGGGCACAGGGAGCCCAGTGCTGCCGGGGTCACCAGAGGGGCGAGCTCAGCTCGGCCCCCGCCATGCCATCCACTTCTGGCCCTGGTGTCCACACCCCACGCCCCTGGGGAAGGACCTTTGGAGCACCCTGAGTGCCCCCACACACACAGCAGTACCCCTGGGCTGGTGCTGCCTGCAGAGCAGTGGTGGGTGACAGCCTTTGTGCCCCCTGGCACAGCAGCCCGTCTGCTGAGGACTGCTTGAGCCTGAGGCAGCTTTAAGGCAGCTGTGCCTGACCTCTGCTCACAGCTCCCTGAGCATCAGAGCTTCTGCCCCGGCAGGGGCCACTTGGGCTGAGTTCTGAGTCAGTTCCTCGTGCCCTGCAGCCGTGCAGGTTTGTCAGAGGTGCCTGCTCAGCTGCCCCAGCTCCGTGCTGCTGCCTTTGGTGGCTGGCAGCCCCCTGCAGAGGGGTCCCTGCAGTCACACAGAGTGCCCTGGGTGGGAAGGCACACACAAGGATCATCCAGCTCCAGTCCCTCAGTGGCTGCTGCTGTCACACCACTGAGCACATGGGTCAGGATTTCCGCTGGGCAGGACCTGCCCAGAATAAAATATGCTGATGGATAGCTCAGAGCCTTGACATTGTACTGACATTACAGGGATGATTCAGGGGTCTGTTTAGGGCTGCTGTGTCTTGTGGCTGCGCTCCAAAGCAGAGCAGCCTGCCCCTTCCCCTGCTGCTATCACACAGCCCCAAAGCCTCTGTCCTGGTGACACTGCAAGTCTTTGGGATCACTGGGCATTTAAATGAGGTCTTGCTGTCAGAGGGCTTCTGGGCTACTGCAGGGAGAAGAAAAAACCAGATGGAGAATCAGAGATAAAGTTGCAAGCAGTAGCAAAGTCTCCTTGTGTTTGTTCAGGACGATCTGCACCGTGCCCCTGCCCGTGGTGTGACACCATTCCTGTGGGTTTGCAGGGCAAAGGCTCGTGGTGCACCCCTGGAGGGGGGCTTGTGCTGTGACACCCCCTCTCTCTTGCAGGTGGTCCAGAAAAGAGACTCTCACGACTACCGCTGCCTCTTCAGGGTGTGCTTTGTCCCCAGGGACCCCTTGGACCTCCTGCAGGAAGACCCGGTGGCCTTTGAGTACCTGTACCTGCAGGTGACACTGGGCCTTCCACGCCTAGCAATCCCTTCTCACCCTGTCCTCATTTCTGCTTTAAACCAGAGCGTGCCTCAGGCTGGCTCAGCTCTATGGAAACGGAGAGCCCTTAAAACCAGGGCATTTCAATTCGATGTGCCTTAAACTCTTAAATCAGCTTGTATGCCTGGCTGGGGATGCCCTGGCCTGGCTGCGTGGCGTGGCGTGGCAGTTTGTCCTGCCTGCCTGTGGCCTGACCGTGCTGTGTCTGCCCCAGAGCTGCAGCGACGTGCTCCAGGAGAGGTTTGCGGTGGAGATGAAGTGCAGCGTGGCGCTGCGCCTGGCCGCGCTGCACATCCAGGAGAGGATCTCTGCCTGTGCCCAGCCTCAGAAGGTGTCCTTGAAATACATCGAGTGAGTGCTCCGATTCCTGTGCCCCGCTGTCACTGCGCCCTGCGAAAGCTGGAGACCCCAAAAGTGGCATCAGGTTGCTGTTTGCCCCCTGCTTAGCTCTGCACAGAGTCCAGAGGGGACTGCAGTCCCTTGGCTGTGCTGCAGGGTGGCCTCGGGCCCCCCTGTCCTCAACCCCTGCCACTGAAGGGGTGCTGGGGACAGTTAAAGGTGATATAGAGACTTTAAAGGTGATCTAGAGACTTTAGCGTCAGAAGGTATGAAAACACATTTTATTATTTGAAATCTACAGTGTTTATAGAAATAATGGGGGATTTAAGTCTTGGTTGGCTTTCAGGAATATTTTTTTTTTACACTATGGGTGAGCTATGAATAGTGCACTCTGGAGAACCATATTTATAAACAGTGGTTACAGAAAGAGATGATAATTTCTTGAATTATTTCTTATAAGTTTCCCACAGCTTCTACACAGCTTCCCAGGACTTTTCTGGGAGAACTATGTTTCCCTCTGTTCAGAGGATATGTAATTCCTACACACCCCCTGACCTGCCTGGGTAGTGCAGGCACTGAACTCCTGGGTGTGTCCCGAGGCACAGGGAGGGTCTTTGTCACAGGGCCAGGGGCTTGAAACTGCAGATCTGTCACACAGGGATGGTTACCCGAGCTGCTCCTGCCAGTATTGACTGCAGGGAACGGAGAGAGAGGGTGCAATCATCAGCCTTGCACAGCCAGAAGCATGCCAGGAATACCTCCTTTGGGCAGTGGTGGATCCTGGGATCTGCGGGGAAATGACCAAAAAGTGCTTTTGGAAGGGCAGGTGTGCCCTGCTGCTCTTGGGCTGCACCTGCCCTGGAGGGGCCCTGCTCTAGGCAGCAGTTAATTACTCGTTAATTACCAGCACTGGTGTGGTGGCCAGGTTAATTACTGGGCACTGTGCAGCCAGATGTGCCCAGCTGTGTGCAGGGAGTGGGGGCGAGGGGCAGCTGCACTGCTCTCACCTCACAGGTGTTTCATGCCTGGGCTGGGTGAACTCTCCAGCAGCACACCTGGGCCACGCTCTGGGTGCAGGAGGCTGAACCTGCTGAAATGTCATAATCCTGCCACCAAAGCAAGGGCCATGCCAGGACAGAGGCTCCATCCTGGGGATGGTGGGGGGAGATGGGCACTGTGCTGCTCACGCAGGCTGTGAACTCCCTCCTGGGAAACCACGAGAAAATGGCCATTCTGCCCCAAAGTCCACGTTGTGCGGCGCCACTCCTGACCTGCTGGCAGGTGCAGGTAGCAGGGAGTTGGAGCCAGTGAGGCCACTGGGGGTGTCACAGCCCCCCAGGGCTGCCTGGTGCCCCTGCCCTGTGCTGCTGGGGGTCAGCGTGGCTGGCACCCCCTGTGCTCCCTTCCCTCTTTCTGCCAGGAGGGACTGGGGGATCGAAAACTTCATCTCGCCCACCTTGCTTCGAAACATGAGAGGGAAGGACATCAAGAAAGCCATCAGCTACCACCTGAAGAGGAACCAGGTGCTGCTGGACCCTCGGCAGAAGGTAAGGTGTGAGCCCCAGGTCAGTGTCCCCCCCAGGTCATGGTGTCCCCCCCAGATCTCCTCCTGCGTGTCACCCGGGGCTGTTCTCTGCCCCCCTCGCTGTGCCCACTCTCCCTGCTGTGTGCCAGGCTCAGAGGGCCGTGTGGGGTGGTCCCTGGGCTCCTCTGCTGCCCGGCAGACTGAGCTGGACGTGCTGGTCACAGCCCAGTCCTGAGCAGGGGCTGTGTCCTGCTGCAGTGCTGCTCCTGACTGTGTTTCCTCCCCTGCCCACGCAGCACGCGCCCGGCGCGGCCCAGGTGCGCCTGAGCTACCTGCAGATCCTGGGGGAGCTGAAGATGTACAGCGGGATGATCTTCAATGCCACCATGATGGTAGGGGCTGCTGTGGGCACTGCCCCTCCCTGTCCTTGCCACCGTGGGTCCTGCTCGGGGGCTGTGCTGGAGGAGCTCAGCCTCATTCCTCCCAAGCGTCCGCAGCACAGACCAGCCTGCAGAGCAGCTGTGCGTGTTTTCCTGACTGGAAGCTGCCACTCTTGCTCTTCAGATAGACCCTGTCTGTCCTTTGTGTGTTCTAAAGTACTTGGGAAATGTGGGCAGGCTTCAGGCTGTTGAGAAAATACTGGGAACCCTGAAACCTCACAGTGAAAAAGAACTCACGAGAGGTTTCTTGGGCTGTTGATTGTTCTGCCTGTCCCCAGCTGGGTCTGTGCTGAGCTGCAGAACACAAGCTGTGTCACACTGGGGGCTGAGCCGTGCTGGTGGGCCTGTACCACAGCAAGACCCCCATGGGTCAAAGCAGTGCTGAACTCTACACCTACGTGCAAACTGAACAATTTCTGCCAGATCACATGAGCGTTAATTCATTTTTCACTAAGTGTCTCACCCTAACAAAAAGCACTGACACTTCTTCCAGGCCCAGAAATGCCTTTGTGAAGTTTTTACCCTGCAGCAGGTCTCACTGGGGACACCTGGGCTGGCAGGTGACACGGCTGGCAGTGCCAGCCCATCCCTGGGGCTGCCGTGTGGCTGCTGCATGCCTGGGGCCGCCCAAGGCAGGCTGCTGGTCCCTGCATGGGGGCAGCTGGTGCAGCGGGCTCCTGCAGCAGCAGCAGCAGCAAGGAGAGTCAGAGCAGGGATGCCCAGGAGGCCAGGGGGCCCAGGGGGCCCTGCCCAGCCCGGCTGGGGGTCCCTGCCCCCGGGTTAACCCGTGCCCCACAGCTGCAGGACAGGGAGTCGTACGTGGCGCTGCTGGTGGGCGCCAAGCACGGCGTGAGCCAGATCATCAACAGCAAGCTGAACATCGTCAGCAGCCTGGCCGAGTTCCCCAGCATCAGCAGGGTGGAGCTCAGCGAGGACTCGGAGCGCGTGAGCACCGTCAAGATCTACCTGCAGGACCTGAAGGTGAGCAGCTGAGTGGGCACGGGGAGCCCCCCGCGCCGTCAGCTCTCCCCTGAGGCTGGGGGAGTCACGGGGATAAAGGGCTTAGAACAGACCGGGGGGGAAAGCTCAAAGGAAGGACCAAAAATATGGCTAGAGAGAAGGGATTCTTCCTGCTGAGGGGAAGTGGTTTTTCCTCCATCAGTGAGATGCAGCAAAGGCACAAAAGGTGAGAAAAATAAATTACTCCTCTTTGTGCCTCCTTGTAAGAGACAGAGGGGGTGCCTTGTCCTTGTGCAGCCTGTTCCTGCCCACTGTGGTACAAGCAATATTTGTTTATTCTAATCTTCTTTACTCTATTCTCCTCCACACCTCCGAAAAATAAACCAAAAAAAGGTGCTTACTCTGCTGCTGGAGTCAAACAGTGCCAAGGACCTGGTCTGTCTCATCGCTGGCTACTACAGACTCCTCGTGGATGCAAACGCCTCCGTGTTCACCTGGGGAGAGAAAAAACAGCAGCTGCACCGTGTCTCAGCGGAGGAAGGTGTATAAAAACAGCCTTTTTTTGACACAGGGTGGGGAGGAAGCGGGTGGATGACCTGGGA
The DNA here is from genome assembly GCF_017590055.1 of Onychostruthus taczanowskii. Taxonomy (NCBI): domain Eukaryota; kingdom Metazoa; phylum Chordata; class Aves; order Passeriformes; family Passeridae; genus Onychostruthus; species Onychostruthus taczanowskii. The sequence goes on along the minus strand of NW_024507213.1, from coordinate 44,869 downwards.
GCAGCAGCCCGGGGCTGTGCGGTGGCACCTGCGTTAGATCGAGGCTGGGCTCGGTGATCTGACAGGGCTTTTCCAGCATTCACGGTGCCCTCCCTGCTGCTCTGACAGCTGCGGGCTTGTGGGGACCGAGGCTTGGGGCGGGGGTCAGCTGGGCTGGCAGCTGCCCTGCAGCTCGGGGGGCTGCTCTGAGCTGGAGCACCCCCTGCTCCCTGGGTAGCCTGCCCCACTGGCTGGGGGGCTGCTCTGGGCTGGAGCTCCCCCTGCTCCATCTGCACCCTGCCCTGCTGGCTGGGGGGCTGCTCCGGGCTGGAGCACCCCCTGCTCCCTGGGCCCCCCTCCCTGCAGCTCGGGGGGCTGCTCTGAGCTGGAGCACCCCCTGCTCCCTGGGCCCCCCTCCCTGCAGCTCGGGGGGCTGCTCTGAGCTGGAGCACCCCCTGCTCCCTGGGCCCCCCTCCCTGCAGCTCGGGGGGCTGCTCTGAGCTGGAGCACCCCCTGCTCCCTGGGCCCCCCTCCCTGCAGCTCGGGGGGCTGCTCTGAGCTGGAGCACCCCCTGCTCCCTGGGCCCCCCTCCCTGCAGCTCGGGGGGCTGCTCTGAGCTGGAGCACCCCCTGCTCCCTGGGCCCCCCTCCCTGCAGCTCGGGGGGCTGCTCTGAGCTGGAGCACCCCCTGCTCCCTGGGCCCCCCTCCCTGCAGCTCGGGGGGCTGGCGAGGGCTGAGCCCCCGGGGTCTGGCTGAGCCCCCCACCCACAGCCTGGGCCGACGGGTTCCTTTAACCCGCAGGGTACGAATCCCGAGCCTGCAGCGACTCGGAGGACTCCTGGGAGCCGGGTCCCCGCGCGGAGGGGCGGCCGGAGCCCCGCAGCCCCGCGGCCAGCGGCGGCGACCCGCGGGACACGGGCGGTGACAACGCCGCCGACAGCGCCTCCGAGGCGTCCGACTCGGCCAACACCGAGAGCCGGGGCTTCAAGACGAGCGGCTCCAGCGACTCCATGGATGCGCTGGAGGAGGAGGCGCTGGGAGCGTGCTCTTCCTCCAGGCCAGAGCTGCTGCGCCTCTGCACGCCCACCGTGCGGGAGATGCGCAGCTCCGAGCGCAGCTTCGTGCCGGTGTGCGCCGGCCCCGCCGGCACCGGCACCGGCACCGGCGACTACCTGTGCTTCGTGCAGGTGCCGCCGGGGCCCGGGGCCGGCCCCGCGGGGCAGGGCGAGCGCTCGGCCGCTCGGGAGGGCTCCGAGGGGGACTACAGCCGGTGCTGCAGCGCATCCCCCGCGGGCAGCGGCCCCGGGGACGGCGAGCCGGTGCTGCGGCCGCCGCCGGGCTTCGGGGACTCCAGCTCCGAGGAGGAGTTCTACGATGCCGCCGACAGGCTCAGCCCGCCGGGGCCGGCAGGTAAAGGCACGGCCGTGCCGGGGGTCCCGGCTGCCCGGTGGGGCCGGGGTCGCTGCTCTCAGGGGGAACAAGGGAACTTTGTTCTCTGACTCCAACGTTTCTAGATTTCCAAAGGTGACAGTGGGTTGGAGGGTGACAGTGCCACCTCTCCAATGACACCGGGCAAACCAACAGCCCATCAAATTTCTCCTCCTCCATAAAATTATGCGAAACAATAAGTTATTTACAGGAAAGTGTGTGAGAGAGTTTGCTACAAGAATGCAAACATCAGAAGGCTTAGAAAATCTTAAAAAAGTTCAGGGTGGCAATCAGTCCTCCTGGGGGCTTTTCCAAGACTTTGGAAGGACCTCTGAAGCCCCCTGTCCTCTGCAGGCCACTCCTCAGCACCCTTACAGTGACATTACAGGGGGATTTGTTGCCACGTGCAAATACCGGGTGTTGGGAAAAGTCAGTTTGCAGAGGAGCAGCATTCTGGAATCGCCCAAACCTGTAAAACATTGTTACATGAACCCCCAAGCTCAAAGGTTAGAGGCTGGTTTCAGAGCTGGGCCAAGGATTCCCAGGGCTGGGCAGCTCCTGACCGCTGTATTTCCTCAGAAATGGGAGTATTCTCCTTCCTGAAGTAATCAGCTCTTTCAGTATTAACAGAACCTCTTAAGAATTTAATTCATGCCATTAGAACAGTTTTGGCTTTTACAGCAGTGCACAGTCACTGTACTGTGCCCAGGCAGGAAACTTGCTGTGGAAATTGTTACCACCGAAATATGAAATACAGAGCTGGGAGCCCCTGGGCATGTTTCTGTGCAGTGATACACCCACAGCTGCTGCTGGCCCCAGATTTACCTGGGGAATTACAGCCACCCCTGCCTCCAGGTGAAGCTGCTCCCTCATCACCAGCCCTGGGCTTCAGCCCTTGTAGCCACACAGCCAGGCTCTGATTTTTCTGGACATCCCACTCCAAGCAGGTTCTTGATCACGAGAGACCATTTCCCTTTGCCCTCGGGAGCCAGGCATTGCTGCTGCACTTTTGTGCCTGTGATCCCAAGTCCTGCTTTTTGGCCCACTGTGTAGGCATGAGGACATTCTGCTGCCCGGGATTTCCTCCTGATTTCCGTGTTTTTCTTGCCAACAGGCTGCGATACAGCATCCTGGGAGGGCACAGAGACCTCCTCCTGCATCCCACAGAGGCTGAGGTGCTACAGCCTGGGGGAGAACGCACCAAGGAGGGAGAAGCAGGGGCAGGAGAAGGAGCTGACCTACAGCAAGAGCCTGAGGAAGAGAAGGTCTTTCCTGAAAACTGACTACACCTCGCAGGTCAGTTTCCCTGCAGCTGCCCCAGGCTCTCCACAGCGCTGCTGCTCCTGGCCACCCACTCAGCCCCCGACAGAGGACACAGGGAAGGACATGGAGAGGGGGATTGCTGCAGCCCCCCGGGCCCAGAGGGACACTGCTGGCACAGACCCCTGCTCTGACCTGCTGGAAGCTGACACCACGGAGACAAAGTCGGTGGTGGAATGGCTGGTTGCCTCCCTTTTGGACGTTCACCCTCCTGGTGGCCAGTGTGGGGAGCAGGACAGCAGCCCCCAGCCACAGCAGCCCCCTTTGCTGGCCCTGGAGCCCCTTCCCCGAGGTCGGAGTGGAGCTGCCCAGGAGAGCTCCCCAGGGGAGGCAGATCCCGGCTGTCTGGGCGAGGAGAGCCGTGTGCCCACTGCAGGCTGGCAGAGCGCGGCGCCGCAGGAGGAGGGGGGTGAGCTGCTGGGCAGCCAGCACAAGGCCAGCCTCGTGCCCTCTGCTGCTGTGTGCCCCTCTGACCAGCTCGGGCTGCTGCCACCGGCTCCCGGCCCCAGCACGGCCCCTGCCCAGGAGCAGGGGCTGCTCCCTGCCAGCGTGGAGCCTTCCCTGGCTCCCTGGCACGAGAGCAAAGCCGAGGGCCAGAGCTGTGTCATTGGCAAGGGCAGTGCCAACAGTCAGGGCAGTGCTGATGGTCAGTGCCATGCCCAGGGTCAGTGCCATGGTGATGGTCAGTGCCAGGGTGACGGTCAGTGCCAGGGTGATGGTCAGTGCCATGCCCAAGGTCAGTGCCATGGTGATGGTCAGTGCCAGGGTGACGGTCAGTGCCATGCCCAGGGTCAGTGCCATGCCCAGGGTCAGTGCCAGGGTGATGCTCAATGCCATGCCCAGGGTCAGTGCCAGGGTGATGCTCAGTGCCGTGCCAGCAGCAGCTGCGAGGGAGCCGTGTCCCAGGCCATGTCCCAGTCCTTGTCCCACGCCGTGTCCCACTCCTTGCCCCAGTCCTTGTCCCAGGCCGTGTCCCGGGCCGTGCTCCCGGGCAGGAGCCGGCAGGTGAGCGGGCAGACCCTGCGGGAGGTGCACGGCGGGCAGGCGCGGCTCCCCGAGCCAGCCCAGCTCCTGGCAGACTGCAGCAGCGCCTCGGGGGTGCTCACCCGCCTCTCCTGGCTCTCACTCGGGCTGAGGACAGAGCCTGTGCCACTCAGCCCTGTGTCACACAGCCTGCAGGACAGGGGCCACGGCCCACTGCAGCCCTTGGCGTGTCTGACAAGCCACGGGTGCAGGGCTGGTGGCAGGATGGTGCCAGCATCCCCTGCAGGAGCGGGCTCTGGCAAGGAGCTGGTGAGCAGCTCAGGGCAGGCTGCAGGGCAGCCAGGAGACCCAAGAAATGTGGCTCAGCAGCAGACCCAAGGAGACCCAGGAGACCCAAGAAATGAACCCCAGCCTGCACGGGCTTCTCTCCCCAGAGAGCAGGCGGCAGGGCTGGGGAAGGACTCCTGCCTGCCTCCATCTGCAGGGCTTGCCATCTCCTCCGTCCCAGTTCCCTTGGGGCAAGGAGCAGGAGCCCAGGGGGCTGCAAAGCACTCGTCCCTCTGCTTTAACCCCGAGCAGGGTGAGCAGAGCCCCCCCCTCGCAGCCGGGCCCTCCCCAGCCCCCCGAGGGCTGGAGAGCTGCGGCTGCCGCCTGCCCTACATCAGCTGCTTCCCGCAGCCCCCCAGCCAGGGCGAGCGCGAAGCCAGCCCCCCCCGGCTGCCAGGGCCCCTCACCACCCCTCCGTCCAGCAGCTGCAGCCTTCCCAGCACCCCTGGGAGCGGCTTCCCAGTCTCTGTTGCTGGGGACACGGCAGGGCAGGACCCCCACATCCGAGTGCTGGGGCAGCTGAAGGACCAGGCGTGGGTGAGCCCTGCGGATTTCTCCCGCTTCCTGGCCTACACTGTGGAGCTGCAGGAGGTTGTGGGGAAGCTCTGTGGGAGCCAGGCGACCCACCTGCACGACCAATGTGCAGAGCAGGGTGTGGAGAGCAAGGGTGCCCTGGGCTGGGCTTCCCAGGACCTGCTGTCCAGCTGCCAGGCGCTGCTGAGCACGGAGCAGCCCCTCACGGAGGTGCAGCGTGCTCTGAGAGCCACCTTCGACCGCCTGGTGCAGCTGGCAGTGACCTGCTTCCAGGTGACACACTGCCGGCGGTGCAGGCAGCGGCAGCAGGAGCTGGGAGCTGCGCTGGGGGATGTGGTGGGCACCTACCAGCAGCTGGTGCAGGCCCTGCACCAGCAGCTCCACGGGCAGGTCTGCCCTGAGCTGGGCACCGAGCTGCTCGCCCGCCAGCACACGGCCCTGGCCGCTGCCATCTTCTGTCTCCTGCAGCAGTTCAGGGCGTCCCCGTGGCTGTGACGGGCAGGCTGGGGGCACACGAGGGGGACAGAGCCCAGATGTGTGCCCTCTGTGCGCCTCAGGCTGTCCCCCAGGAGATGCTGAGCCCAGGGTGGCCGCGGCAGGACGTGCCCACACCCACTGGGGTGGCTCCCCAAGAGCAGCCGTGCCCCGGGTGCTCTTGGAGCACTCCAGTGTGTGTGTCACTGGCCTGGCTGCCACAGGCTGTGCAGGTGCCCAGCCTCACGGTGTTCCCTCAGCTGCCTTTGCCGCCCGTGGGGAATTCCGAGTGGGAGCCGCTCAGCCTGCCTCGCTCACGCTGCTCTGGACTGAGGGGACACCCACCCCGACCCTGGCCGAATGTGAGGGACCCCAGGTGGCTTTCTGCACCTCGGAGGCCGAGGGAACACAGTGATGGCACGTCCAGCTGCTTTTGCTCGGCCGGAGGGGGTGGTGGCAGCCCTGCCCGCCGGGCGGAGCGGGACCAGCCCCGGCGGCTCCCGGCAGCGCTCCCGGCCGTGCCCCGGCCCCGGAACGCTGCCAGAGCTGTGCGGGGACCGGCCGGGAGCAGCCCTCCCCGCAGGTGCCGCTCACCTGGCCAGGTGCGAGCCACAGGTGATTCGGCCTGGGACAGGGCACAGCCAGTCCCTCCTGCTGAGCCCACCGGGGGATATTGGGGGTGGCTGCCTCTCCCCAGGGAGCTGTGGGGGGCTGCACTCGGCAGCTGAGGGGCACGGGTGGGCTTGAGTGATGGCACCACCTCTCCCCGGGCACGGTGGGGACAGGACTGTCCCCTGGCTCTGGGACACTGAAGGGGATCATCTCCACGTGCAGCATGCCAAGAGCTCCCAGGGCACAGCAGCAGGCACTGGCCAACACAGCTCTTGTCATGGCTTAAGCTCAGGTTAAGCCCTGGCCTGGGTTGAAGCTCAGCAGCTGGGTCAAACCCCCAGTGCTCCTGCACTCCCCACTGTCACACGCACTCGGACACAAGCCCCAGGGCTGTGCAAGGGTTTGCTGTGAGAGAGGAATGAAAACACATAACCAAACTTACCTCAGATGACCTTCAGGTCCTGCTGCCACTGGCCATGAGGTTTCAGGGCTCTTTTGGCAGCAGTGGCTGAGGTAATGTATGGGCTCAGCTGCACCAAACACGCTCCTGCTGTGGCTTGGCGAGCAGCACTGCTCCGTGCAGGGCACAGCCAAGCCCAGGTACCTGCAGCAGGGACACGGGGTCAGGGACCTGTGTGTGCCAGGAGTGACGAGGTACCACTCATCAGTAACTGTAGGGACACAATGGGGATCTAAACCTTTTATTTTATATTAGATGCATACAACTAGCCAAAGGCTTCAACAACTCACCAAGCCTTGGGTGGGTTTAAGCTGCTGGGACACAGTGCCCTTGGGAGCTGCTGCCCATCTCCTGCAGGAGCAGCACTCTCCTGTCCCCTGGCAGGGCGCTTCCCTTGCCCAAAAGCTTTGCAATCCTAACTTCACCTTGCTCTGTTTCAATAAAATGAAGAACACACCCTAAAGCTCTCCTCCCCGCCTCAGAACAAGCGTAGGTGCAGGAGTCACAAACAAACAGCTGCAAAGAAGCAAAACTGAATTCCTGTCAGTTTTCACTTGATCCCAGGCTCCGCCAGGCTTTCCTTTCCCGCTGGGGGCCACGGGCGATGTCCAGCACCGCATTCCTGAGGTAGAAGGTGTTGCTCCAACGAGGTCCTCACTCTGCTGGAAACAGCTGCCTCCTGTGCCTCATGCTGCTGCTTCCTGCCTGTGCGGCTCCTCAGCGCGAAATAAAGAGTTTCCTTGGGCAGCAGTGGTGCTCTGGGCTGTTTCCACCTGATCCGCTGTGTCCGGCAGCACGTAGCCTTTTCCAGAAGAAACTCCAGCCCTCAGGGCTGCTGGCCAGCTCTGTGTCTCGTAGTAGGTGGACAGGACGTCAAAGACTGTCAGAGCAGAGAGGGGCTGAGCCACACACGGGCTGGGACAGTGGTGCCAGCAGCTCCACACGCCCACCAAACACGAGGGAGGTGATGACAGCTGTCCCAGGGAAGGTCCCCCACCTAACACCTGCTTGAGGCAGCTCACCTGGGGCAGACAGGTATTTTGGAGAGGACTTTAGGGAGCTCTGGGCAAAGCAGTGGCTGTGTCAAATAGAGCAAGGTGCCCCTGTCACTGCCATGGCTGACACGTGCCACCTGCCGGTGTCCCCCGGTAGTGAGCCACACCTGCTGTGCTCCCACTATCACTCCCAGGCAGGGAGACCCCATGCCCTGGGCACACAGAGCCCCCAGCCACTTCCTCTGCCTTGTGTCCATGGAGGGGCAACACAATCCTCACGTCAGGGGTAAAAACTCTGGCCTGGGTCACGAGCTCCTCTGCAGTGCCCAACAGAGAGGCATTCCCCTTGCAGAGGAGAAGGAGCACGAGCACATCCTCTGCTGTGACCAGGAGTGCCAGCCCATGGGGGTACAGGACACCAAGACCCCTCCCTGCCACTGCCAGCCTTGGCTGAGGTGGCACGGGTCTCAGAAGCGCTGTCCCTCCGTGGCCTGTCCCCACAGCAGCCCCCTGGCCCCGTGCACAGGGACCCTGGGGGCACAGCCAGCCCCCGTGCCCTCCAGCCCTCACCCTGGTTGATGGCCAGTGTCTCGGAGTGGTAGTTCCTGGCGTTGGGGGCTCTCACCATGTACTCCCGGATGGGCAGCCGGGCTGTGTGCAGGCGCTGCTCCCGCGCCCTCCGCAGGGTCAGCTGCTGCAGGGACACACGGACAGACACACGGACACGCTGCCTCGCACAGAGCCGCCAGCCAAGCCTGCCCTGGGGCTGGCAGGCGCTGCTGCAGCCTCTGCCAGCTCGCTGCTGGGTGCAGGCAGAGCCTGAGGGAGAAGGGGCCGGGGGAGGCAGGCACCGCAGCGGGATGTGGCTGCTCACGGGCAGGCACCACGCACCTTGTGGATGCTCTCGTCCACCAGCCCTCCCAGCACGTACACCTTGCTGGGATCGACGTCTTCAAGCACTGCACAGAGGGCAGGCACTGGCTCAGCTGCACGCAGCAGGACAGCGCTCCCCAGCACACCCCCCTGCCAAGGACAGCCCTGGGCAGAGCCCCTCACCCCGGCCTGGGGCACACGGGTCCCACCAGCACAGAACCAGCACCAGGTCTGAGCACACTGTGTGTCTCATGCAGTGTGAGACAGCCCATGTAAGGAACAACTTGCCTGAGGCATGGAATGGCCTCAGAAAGAAATTTCTAAAAGGCAGCCTTTTGCCCTGGTTCTCCCTTTCCTAAAGCACGTGAAATACTTACCATTCTCAGAGTCAGGAGTGAGATAAACAATGGCCTCCAAAGGAAACAGGTCCAGGTAACTCTCTGGGGTTGTATCCATCTCAAAACACAAGACAGAGTGAAGCAGCCCATTAGCCTGAGGTACATGTGTCAGAACAAAGCCCTCTCCCAGACACAGAGATATCCCAGGACTGACACTGCTGCTTTGGACATACAAGCTGCCAAAGGTCTGGTGGATCCTACAGATCCCCAGTGACCTGGGGTTTTTCTTTTTCACTTGGACAATGTTTCTGTTCTAGGCACTGATCAACACACCTAAACACTCCATTTAATTCTCTCCTCACCAAAAGATCTCGGGGTGTTTTCAGAAAGGGACAGCAGCAACAACTGACTAGTTCTAGATGAGATGCAGAGCTCAGGGCGGGATCCCCCGGCTCCAGGCCCTCACCAGGTACCCCGCGAAGCCGTCGTTCATGCGGAAGCACTGCTCGTAGATCGCCGTCCCCGCCGCGAACTCGGTCAGGCACAGCCAGAAGGGCCGAGCGGCGCGGCGGTTCGCGCCGTACAGCCTCCGGATCTGCGAGGCCAGGCGGCCGCTCTCCTTGGGGACACCGCGGCTCGCTGAGCCCAGCCCGGGGCTGCCCCGAGCAGCCCCGGGACCCCAAGCAGCGGCCGGGACCCCCGAGCAGCCCCGGGACCCCCGAGCAGCGCCCGGGACCCCCAAACAGCCCCGGGACCCCGAGCAGCCCTGGAACCTCCAAGCAACACTGGGGACCCCAAACAGCCCCCGGGACCCTGAACAGCCCCGGGACCCCCGAGCAGCCCCCGGGACCCCCGAGCAGCGCCCGGGACCCCGAGCAGCCCTGGAACCTCCGAGCAACACCGGGGACCCCAAACAGCCCCTGAGACCCTGAACAGCCCCGGGACCCCCGAGCAGCCCCCGCACCGAGCACCGAGCCCGGTCCCGCCGCACGCACCGAGCACCGAGCACGACCCGGCCGCATGCACCGAGCACCAAGCCCGGTCCCACCGCACGCACCGAGCCCGGCCCTGCCGCATGCACCGAGCACCGAACACGGCCCCGCCAAACGCACCGAGCCCGCCAAACGCACCGAGCACCGAGCCCGGCCCCGCCGCACGCACCGAGCCCGATCCCGCCGCACGCACCGAGCACCGAGTCCGATCTAGCGCTCCTTGCCGTCCGTCCCGCCCGGGGTCAGCGGCTCGCCCCGCCGGTGCCGCCGGCCCTGGGGACAGCTGCCCAGGGGCGCTCCGCCGTCGGGCACCCTGGCTTTGGGTGCTTTTATCGTCATTCCGCCTTTTCTGTCCCGTCGTACTGTGTCTGTGCAGACAGGCGTAAGCGGATGGCATCTGGATAACTACTGGAATTCAGATAGGCGATGAATCCCCACAACTGGCTTCTGATTTGGAAGAACTGCATGACCACCTTCTGTCTGGAGCTGCAGGGAGCCTCTGACTGCTGGCCGGCCAGGTCATGAGCAGCAGCAGCCCCCCCAGTCAGCTCTGATCCCCTGGGAATCTGCATCCCACCCTCTGTGGAGCCAGATGTAGTTTCATAGTTAAAAGGTAACTTTTTGTAGTTGAAATAGGAACTATGTATGTGAAATGATGTCTTTTTAGAAAGGAATGAGGTGCTCCCACTGGATGGCGGCTGCAGGAGACCCGAATCTTTCAGAGAAAGAAAATTTATTGCTCTTTTATCAGGAGAAGCTAACTTCTTCCTGCCTCGCTCAGGCCTGAAAATGCCGTTAGGATTAAGAGAAGTTGATGATGAACAGACAGAATCCTTTATTTCAATGGAATTTATGCATCATGCATGAAGTATATGAATATACAACAGGCTGTTGTTTTTAAGGGTTAATCTCTGTTCACGTGGGTCCTTTTTTGGACTTGTGTTGCCCAGAAAAAGGTACCTGGACTGTCTGTAATGTAACTCTTTGTTTTTATTACCTCACACTGTCCTAATCTCAGGTGTTCAAACTTTATTACTCTAATTATATTACTATTGTTATAACCATTTTATTACCATTAAACTGTTAAAATTTTTAAGAACAAGTGATTTTCACATACCCTAGTCACCGTGGTACACATTAGCAATCTCCCTAAGACAGCACATGAGCGTTTGCATGCGGAGCCCCTGGGGGCATCCCCTGGGCTGGGGACAGGAGCAGCCTCCCCCAAAAGCTGTTGAGACCCCAGTGGCTCCTTCTGCTGTTCCTGTGTCTGTTCCTGAGTCCCTGAGCCACTGCTCCTGTTCCCTTATCCTGGTACTGCCCCTGGGGAGAGGAGCCTGGGCGCCGAATGTGTGCGTGCCTGGCGCCTGAGCATCCCCGTGCACAGCCGGGCCCAACACCCGTGGCTCCAAGCAAAGGCCCTCCTGCTTCCTTGCCCTGGGCCTCACTGGCAGCAGCTCGGGCTGCAGCATCCGTGTGCCACAGTGAAATGGGATTCTGGGCACCACCAGCTCACACCTGACCGGCACTGAGAGGCAGCACTCGCTGGAGACTGGGGGAGGTAGAGGACAAGAAAATAAAGGTGGTGCAGAAAGTAATCTCAGCCCTAAGGAGTCGCAGCTGGGCCAGTTATCAAAGGTGAGGAGCAGGCCTGGCTTTAGCAGGCCACAGCTGTCACCAAGAAGAGGAAGATAATATAAAATAGTGGTTGGCTGGCTGAGGAGGAGCTGGAGTCAGCTACTTTGTGAGGAGGCAAGAGCCAGTGCTCTGAAGAGCTGCCTGTGAAACCACACCAAGAAGGCATGGAACTTGTGTGATAAAGACAAAACAGTATGGAACTTTTGCAATTTGATGACAACAGGAAACCCCTTCCAGCTCACACCTGAGTGGCACTGAGGGGCAGCACGTGTTGGAATCCCCTTCCAGCCCAGGGGATGGGGCTGGGACTGCTGTGGGGTGTCTGCAGGAGGGGGGTTCCACACGGGGTTAGCTCTTAACTGTAACCATATTATGGAAAATCCTTTGCTGGGATTTTTCCTCTCCTGAGAAGCTGAGGAGCCTCAGGAGAGAAATGTAAACAATTACTATCTGCTGCTGTGGAATGCAACAGGTGCATCTGTGATTGGTGCATGTGGATTGTTTTCCATTGATGACCAGTCACAGCCACCTGTGCCAAGGCTGTGAGCAGTCACAGGATTTTTGTTATTTTAGTCTATTCTGTTCTTGTTGTAGCCTTCTGATTTCTCTATTCTTTTAGTATAATCTTAATGTAGCATTTTAATATAATATCTAACATAATAAATCAACCTTCTGAAATGGAGTCAAGCCTCGTGTCTCCACACGCGGAGAGTCATCAACACTTAACTAGTCTTTTGTTTCCCAGGAGGGCAGCTGTGCTTGCCTGAGGCACCCTCAGGAGCTGATTTCACACTCCCCAGCAGGGCTCTGCTGAGGAGCTGCTCTCCCAGCACCACTGCCACCCTGTGTGCCGGCTGCTGCCGCGTTTGTCCGTGGACAGTCGGGGCTCCAGCGTGTCCCACCAGCCCTGAATGAATGCATCCTGGCCCCTCCGTGCCCCTCCGTGCCACCTCTCCTCTGCTGTGACTGCGGCAGGTCTCTGTGGTGACCAGGAACGAGGCAGACCCAAGATGGAGCTGGCAGTTTTGAGGCAAAAGTGGTCAGTAGTAGACAGCCAGAGAAAATTTTGGGGTAAGACCCTGAGGTAACATGCTAGGGACAAAGAATATTTTGGAGGAAACTCAGTTAATCTGCAGGGGACAGAAGGAATATTTTGGGGATAAGACAGAGGTCACAGTGGCACTCCCAGCATGGAACAGACCCAGAGTGTGGGAGATGGATTTGCAGAGAGATCTCAGGGCCTGGCAGAAGGCTCACAGTGTGCATCTGTATGCAAACCCTGAGACAAGAAATGCTGTTACAGAAATGCCATGGAACAGGATAGACATTGCTGAGAGAGAAATGGAGCCAGGAACAAGTTTCAAAGGATGGCCTTGGAAATTTGATTAGATACTTTGGGGAAATAGAACTGTGAGAGATGCATTGTACTGAGACCTACAGGGGTTTTAGATTTTCAGGGTTGCCTGTTGTTTGTCTCTGCCCCCATACAGGAAAAGTGGTTCTGGGTGGCCAAACAAACCCCCCTGTACAAGGTCCAAAACCCCCCTGTACAGTGCTCCAAAATTGTTCCCTTCACCCTGTGATTGCTACTGCTATGCTACTTAAAGTTTTGTGACCTGCAATTCTTCATACAAAGTTGGTAATTTGCTCCATGGGTTGAGATCAAATTTCCAGGTGTCTTTGGCTTCCTGCCAGGGTCTCTGAGCCCCTGCCAAGGCTTTGAGCCATCCAGGGCATCCAGAGGGATGTCCTGGGTTCCAACATCTCCCCCTTCTCTTTGCCACAAAAACACCTCTCTGGCAGCCTCATTCAAGACCTGCCGGATGCACTGGAAAATGCATGGCCAAAAGGAGCAGAAGAATTACAACCCCATTTAAAAGTAGAAAACTATCATCTAACAAAAACTGTAAATCACTGATTCCCACATCTGTGAAAAAGCCCAAAGCCCACAATCTTCTTTGGGTGAAGCTCAAGGGTTGGAATCTCTGTGCAGTCCACATCTTTGCTTGTCGAATGCTCAACGTTTTTCTTGCTCCTGACAGAGTTTCACATTCTCCACTGAAATCCATCTGGACTTTGCATCTGTTAAAACACAAACAAACCCCACGTCCCCGCAGGGACTGACGGACTTTCTCCAAATCCTGCAGGTGAAGCTCACCTCTTGGCTTGCCCTTCTGAACGGCCGCGAGGATTTCACTGTGCTGCTGAAGCGTTTTTCCACCACCGTTTCTTCCGGCATTTTCCCGCGTGCTCTCCCAGCCGCTGTTCCCTGTAGAGAGTTTTGTGCAGGAATGGCTTGATGAGAAAGGACACAGTCAAACTGGCCTGATAAAACTAGATGGGAAAGGAGGCTAATGATATCTTGAAGGACAGGGTGTCCTTCAGGAGGGAAAGTCTCGGTAAGACTGTATCAATAAGTTGCAGAATTAGGGACTGAGAGTTAGCTCTAAAATCACAAAAATGCAGAAGAGACCTTCAGATGATGTAATGACGCAAATAACACATTAACCAATGATGAGCTACAGTTTTGCACTCTGCATGAGCTAATTAAGTATTGTATTTAACCAAGTGTATGATTATCAATAAATTGAGAGTTTGCTGATGACCGTCTGGTGTCGCCTCTCCCTTCTTTGACAGTTCCCCTTCTCTCTCAGTTTGTTCCTCAGGATGGACACAGCCTGCCGAGGCGCTCCTGCCTGGCTGCACGCCTCCACCATCTCTGCCTGGCCTTGCCACGACGACCCGCTGGCAATCCGGGCTGGCGTTGCCGAGCGCCAAACTCTCCATGGGAGGCTGCTTCGCCCTCAGCTGTCGCCTGCCGACGCACAGCCTGCGAGGGTCGCTCTGTGAACTGTTGATGATTCCTCTCCGTGTGTGGAGACACGAGGCTTGACTCCATTTCATAAGGCTGATTTATTATGTTAGATATTATATTAAAATGCTACATTAAGACTATACTAAAAGAACAGAGAGATCAGAAGGCTACAACAAGAACAGAACAGAATAACAAAATGCTGTGACTGCTCACAGCCTTGGCACAGGTGGCTGTGATTGGTCATCAATGGAAAACAATCCACATGCACCAATCACAGATGCACCTGTTGCATTCCACAGCAGCAGATAGTAATTGTTTACATTTCTCTCCTGAGGCTCCTCAGCTTCTCAGGAGAGGAAAAATCCCAGCAAAGGATTTTCCATAATATCATGGCTACAGTGAACGGTGACCAGGGCTCTGTGGGACCCGGCCTGGCTGTTGAGAATGGCACGCCTCGAGCTCCTGCTGGAGCACCCCGCGGGGTTGCCCTCCGTGCCGCTGCCCTGGTGTCGTTCGGCACTCGCCTCGCCGCTTCTTCTGCTGCGTTGACACCTGGAGAGTCCCCACCTGTCTCCGTCTCTCTGGGTGCCTCCCAGTGAACCCCGGCCAGCCCCGGGTCGGCAAACAGCGGGGGGGCAGCCCCGAAGTGACCGACAGCGGGGGGGACACTCTCTGGTGCCCCGAGGGTACTGAGGGCAGCTAGGCTAGTCGCCTTTGCAGCAGAAGAGACGCTAGAGACATCGGTGGAGGGTAAAAGGCCGACTCTGAACAGGGGGCCAGTCCAAGGTTTATTCGGAGCTCCCCAGGGAGCCCCTCTCCTCAGGGTGCGCCGTGCTCAGAGCAAGACAAAGGAGTCTCGAGGTTACATTTAAAGGGGGGGAGGAAACCGAGGGTAGATACATTTGCTGACCAATAAAGACCCTCCAGGGATACAGCCTTAGGGGATGGACATTTGGGATAGCGTATAACATCATCCTTGGGGGGCTGACCCCTGGCTTCGGGCTAATCACTCGACAGCTTTGACCGAAAGATCTAGATAGAAGGGATGGGATGCTGAGTGACTGACAGAGAGCCAGGGCGGGGATTTGGGGGATGATCTCAACACAGGAGAATGGTTCCACAGGTAGAGGAAGGGGGTACAAAAAGGGGTACATCATCTGGGGAGAATAAGGGGGTACAAAATCAGAACTATTACAAAGTATAGAAGCACGCTGCAACACCCGCCAGCTGTGCTTCAGCCAGGCTTGCGTTTGGCCCGCCTTGACGGCTGCTCCTCAGCTCCGCCAGATCCCTCCTCCACCTTCTCTCCCAGCTGGGATTCTGCGTGCCTGTGAGCATCACTGCACAAGGCTTCGGACGCCGAACGGCGCGAGTCGTACGTGCTGGATTCCCCTCCAGAGGCGTCTGAGGTGTGGTGAACCCAGTCCGTGACGTTGGACGGCTCTTGCTGAGTCTTTGACCACCTCCTGACCCAACCCTTCCCGCCCAGGATTGTGTCCCTGTGTTGGGAAGGACATCTCTCATTCAGGCTCTTACATCCCTGTGCATCACATGTCACCAGCACTGCCAGATCTCCTCATCCCCGTACCAAATCTTCTTTTCTGATTCCTTCCCAGCCCGCCATCTTTGCTGTGTATTCTCCTTCTTCTGGAAGCTCTTCTGGGAACTGCACAAACACTGGAGTCTCCGATGTACATGGTGATCCTTTTTGTAAATATTCTTTGACTTGATGTCTTTGACCTCGCTCCTAACTTTGAACACGGAATTTGAAATTCTGATTTCATCTTTTTCATTGTATCATATGACGGAGTATACCCCATTCCTGCTTCTGCTTTCTGATGAAAACATCCACGCTGGAATTCCCTCTGATGCTATGATTCGCATTGTGTCTTCTTCTTCTTCTGGTTGTGCTTCATGTGACGATTCTTCCAATTCCCAAGCTGATGGATAATTCATCTGTCTTGTTTTTGCTGTCTTCTCTGATGCAGTCTTCTTTTTGTATGTAGTTGGAAAAAGCCGCTGCATTGTGGCATTTCACCACGAGTCACAATTGTGGCTTTGCCGACCCGCTCTGGCCCGTCCTGCGTTTCAGTCCTCCCCGCCACGGGGTGGCGCTCTCACCTGCGTGGCCGCCGCCATGACGTCACGAGCTCGCCGGGCTCCTCGGCCGTGCCGAGCGCAGCAGTTGTGGTGGTTGGGCCCGCGGCGTTTGGACAGAACTGGCAATGGAGGTTGAGCACCTGAACGGCCCCTGAGGCTGGAGAGGCTTGGACCACCGGCACTGACGGAACCGGGACCGGAGGAGGGGCGGAGCCTCGGCACGTGGAGCTCCTCCCCGCGCGTGATGTCACAGGGGATCGGCCGCGACCGCGGCTCGTCCGCGACTTCCGCGCATGCGCGCTCTCGGGAATGCTTCCCGTCTCCCCTGACGTGACGTCACTGCCTCTGTCCCGCTCCGCGCCTGATGTCTCCCCTGTGTCCCCCCCGGTGTCTGTTCCTGACCTCTCTCCTCCTCCTCTCACGCTGTCCACTCCCCTGCCCGTGCGTGCATCCCCCGCCCCGCCTGTGCCTGCCCTCGCCCCGCGATTCGAGCGGCCCGCCGCGGCCCGACTTCCGGGTGCTGCGTCACCACCGCGCGTCTCCTACGGGTGCCGCGTGGAGCCGTGCAGCTGCCCCTGGGGCGTTGCTCGGTGCGGCCTTCGCGGCGGGACCGCAGGCCCAAATCAGAGCTGCCACACCGCTGAGACACCGATCTGCTTATATGTGATATGTGCATCGATCTCCTTATATATGATACGTGTCCATGCAGTCTCTTACAAATTCTCTAAGCAACGACCCCCCCAAATAATTCCCCTTTCTTGTTAACTTGCTCCTCGTGATACATTCCTTAAGCTGCAAACAAGGCTATAAATCAGGTACCTATCATTATTCCCAGGACACTGTGTATAAATCATCATTCTTGCTTCCCTCCCCTGATTAAACATTCCTTACGGTTGCTTGAATTCTATGGTTACACTCTTACAACACGCTCCAAAAGTTACAACACACTTCAAGCGGTTATAAATTCCTATTTTGCCTACACATTATATTTTACAAATTTTCTACATTTAATTATTTTCCAACACTCTGAGTGTCCCGTCCCTTCACTCTCGCTGGGTGAAAGCCGTAATTAATCGGGGAGTGGGATCGTGTCTGGGCCTGAATCGGAACTGAACCCCCTTTTGTTTCTGGGGTCTCAGGGCGTTTCTGAGGTCTCTTGGACTTTCGGGGTGATGGGGCTGGAAGCAGTGACATTCCTGCCTGCCCCCCTTCCTCGGGAGCTGCCTCCCCCGGGCTAACTGGGATCAGAGCCAAGCTCTGCTCCGAGCCTCGGCCTCCCCGCTCTGCCTCTGTGGGAGTTGTGTCCAGTGACTGATCGCCGAGACTTATTCGAGATAGCAGAACTCTTAACAATGAAGCTAATTTAACAGCAATTGGTCCAACCGGTTTTAGCTCTGTAACCTTAAACAAAAATAGATAACTTTTTATTCATAACAGCCTCTAACATGATTCTTGCTGGAGACAGCACCTCAGAGCCGCCCCGTCCTTCCTCGCAGCTAAAAGATACATGTGCCTGTTAACTTCTTGCCAAAATCCCAACGCAAATAACAAACGTGTCTCTAAGTATGGATAATTATATCTGACCCATAATAATAATTCTTTGAGCCCTTTTCTAGAAACTCCCTCTGTCACGCCTTGTAAGGCTGACAATGTTTCTGTCTGTTCCCCATGTTCTTGATTTTTGACCTGCTCACCGAGTTCTTGTCTCAGAGCACTCCGAAGGCTCCTGGTTCCCGTGCAGCAGGCTGCAGGAGATGGATCCAGAGGTGCCCTTCTATTCCCTCTGGGCTGTCCTGGTACGAGTTCTCCTCTGCAGCACTGGAGTGCCATGTTCTCCCTGGCTTCTGCTTCCCCCGACCTTCTGGCTGCTTTCCAAGGAGTTATCAGGAGTCTCCTGGGAACTGGGCCAGCTCTGGGAACTGCCCATTGAGTGTTCTCTTTGCAGCTCACTGCTTCTTGCTCACCTCTTCGGAGCCCGCTCGGTGCCCACCTCTATCAGGAGTCTCCTGGGAACTGGGCCAGCTCTGGGAACTGCCCATTGAGTGTTCTCTTTGCAGCTCACTGCTTCTTGCTGGCCTCTTCGGAGCCCACTTGGTGCCCACCTCTGTGCCCACCCAGGGATGCCAGGTGTCGGGGTTGGCTGTTGTTTGTCTCTGCCCCCATACAGGAAAAGTGGTTCTGGGTGGCCACACTTTGAAGGACAAGTCTGCACTCTCAGGTTTTCAGTCTTCAATCTTGTTTGTTAATTCTTATCTACAATATTTTCTCTCTGCACAGCCAAGGTCTGTTCAGCAGGACAGCCGAGTGCACTCTCCCCTCTCTCGGGCTGGTGTTATTTTTTGTACTAAAAACGACCTATACCATGTTTACAGTCACTTTCCAATACCTATCACCTGTGCTAGACAGTGACTTTCTACTCTAAACCAATCTGTGAGTGCCAACATCATCCTGAACATGGATGCCAGGGAGAAGAAAGAAGAAGGACAGGGCACGCCCAAATCCCTCCATCTCAGACCCCCGTGTGCAGAATCCCAAACCCCCTGTACAAGGTCCAAAACCCCCCTGTACAGTGCTCCAAAATTTTTCCCTTCACCCTGTGATTGCTACTGCTATGCTGCTTAAACTTTTGTGACCTGCGATTCTTCATACAAGGTTGGTAATTTGCTCCATGAGTTGAGATCAAATTTCCAGGTGTCTTTGGCTTCCTGCCAGGGTCTCTGAGCCCCTGCCAGGGCTTTGAGACAACCAGGGCATCCAGAGGGATTAGATAATTGGCTACAATTAGATAATTGGCTTTAAGGCATCTGCAGCATGGCCTGGCCAAAGCTGACAGGCCAAGGAACACTTACAGTGTACTGGAATTAGGAAATAGCTTGTGATTGTGGTGGAGTGAATTATATCATCTGCACTGTCTCACCTTTCTCATGAGACTGAAAATGGAATCAAAGTTTTTAAAACACCTCTCAGATGCCCCATCTCTGGGTCAGAAAAAGGTATTTTCCAACACCAGAGGAGGGCTGGTCCTGCCATGGGGCTCTGTTACAGATCCCATCCTCAGGGCACCTGTCCTGCAGGTGAGCCGACCAGGGAGGCCTCTCCAGACTGCTCTTTGCCAATCAGGCTTTGTTCACAGCTTCCACGCTCTCAGGACACGCTGTTTAAGAAACATATTCACATTTAACGTGCTTAAATGTCTTTGTAAAAATATTACATGAGGAACCCTGACCCTCTCTGTGTAGTTTTGGAAAAACCTGCTGCTAACTGTGTTTAGGAGGGCAAAGGGTGCTGGGCCCGGGGCTGGAGGGGCTGTCCCCATCCACAGCCTGTCCTAGACTGCAAGGTAATGTGTGAATTCCATTTCCATCTGCCAGAGCTGGGGCAGTTATCTCTGTCCATGGGGCAGTTTTCTTTATCTCTCCCACAGCCAATCCTCCCTCCAGGAGATCTCTGCTCTTCATGGGACATTAATTATTAATTATCTGCTGTCCATGGCCACTGAGTGTCCCTGCATGGCTGATCAAATTCCATCATCCATGGGGAGATGCTCTGCCCAGGGCAGGAGCCAAGCATTCCTACCTGGATACAATCTGAGCCTGGAACAGCACAGCAGCCTCTGCCCCCTGCATTCCCAGAGGAGCAGCTTTCTCCTGCCCTGCATTCCCAGAGGAGCAGCTTTCTCCTGCCCTGCATTCCCAGAGGAGCAGCTTTCCCCTGCCCTGCATTCCCAAGGAGCAGCTTTCTCCTGCCCTGCATTCCCAGAGGAGCAGCTTTCTCCTGCCCTGCATTCCCAGAGGAGCAGCTTTCTCCTGCCCTGCATTCCCAGAGGAGCAGCTTTCTCCTGCCCTGCATTCCCAGAGGAACACCAGGCCCATCTCCAGCAGCCCTGGAGCTCCAGAGGAAAACTCCCCCCTTGTGCAGGATCCCTGCTCCAGCAGAAGCACAGCTGGCACTGCAGGAGGGCTGAGCCCCCATGGGATGGGGCTGTGCCACCACCCTGACCACAGGGCTCAGCTCCTAAACTGACTCTGCCAGTGGTTGTTTTGGTTTTTTGTACCACTGCATTTGCATTTTTAGTTTTCCTAGTAAAGAGCTGTTATTTCTATTCCCATATCTTTGCCTGAGCGCCCCTTAATTTTGAAATTACAATAATTCAGAGGGAGGGGGTTTGCATTTCCCATTTCAGGGGAGGCTCCTGCCTCCCTCAGCAGACACCTGGCTTTTCGCACGCAGCCCCAGCCCCAGGTGAGCACTTGGGGCTTAGCCTGGATTTTATCCCAGTTTGAACCGGGAGGGAGCGGGGTGGTTCCCACAAAACGCTGCTGGATGGCCACGCCAGCTCCACACGTGTCCAGCACACGGTGCTGATGGTGCTCACGGTGTCGGTGCTGCTGGCGGCTCCCGCGCTGGGTGCGGGTGTCCCGGCTGTCACTGACGGTCACACACGGTGTCAGCGCCGGTGCTGCAATCAGTGTCAGTGCTGGTACCGAGCGCCGGTGCCGGTATCAGTACCAGCGCCGCAATCAGTGCTAGTGCCGCTATCAGTATCTCTGCCGGTACTGGTATCGGTATCGGTACCGGTATCAGTGTCGGTGCCAGTGTCGGGATCGGTGCTGGTATCACTGTCTGTGCCAGTGCGGGCCCGTGCGACCACACAGCAGCAGGGCCGGTGCTGGTATCAGTGTCAGTGCCAGTGCCGGTACCGGTGCCGGTATCAGCATCAGCGCCGCAATCAGTGCTAGTGCTGCTATCAGTATCACTGCCGGTACTGGTATCGGTATCGGTACCGGTATCAGTACCAGCGCCGCAATCAGTGCTAGTGCCACTATCAGTATCACTGCCGGTACTGGTATTGCTATCAGTGCCGGTATCAGTGTCGGTGCCAGTGCCGGGATCGGTGCTGGTATCACTGTCTGTGCCAGTGCGGGCCCGTGCGACCACACAGCAGCAGGGCCGGTGCTGGTATCAGTGTCAGTGCCAGTGCCGGTACCGGTGCCGGTATCAGCATCAGCGCCGCAATCAGTGCTAGTGCTGCTATCAGTATCACTGCCGGTACTGGTATCGGTATCGGTACCGGTATCAGTACCAGCGCCGCAATCAGTGCTAGTGCCACTATCAGTATCACTGCCGGTACTGGTATTGGTATCAGTGCCGGTGCCGCTATCGGTATCACTGCTGGCACCGGTATTGGTGCCGGTATCAGTGACAGCGCCGGTGCCAGCCCACACGAGCGCACGGCAGCGGTGTCGGTGCCGGTATCGGTATCAGTGTCGGTGCCGGTATCAGTACCAGCGCCGCAATCAGTGCTAGTGCTGCTATCAGTATCACTGCCGGTACTGGTATCGGTATCAGTGCCAGTGCCGCTATCGGTATCACTGCAGGTGCCGGTATCGGTATCACTGCCGCTATTGGTATCAGTGCCGGTACCGGTGCCGGTATCAGTACCAGCGCTGCAATCAGTGCTAGTGCCGCTATCAGTATCACTGCCGCTACTGGTATCGGTATCAGTGCTGGTGCCGGTATCGGTATCACTGCCGCTATTCATATCAGTGCCGGTATCGGTGCCGGTGCTGCTGCCAGCCCGCACGAGTGCACGGCAGCGGTGTCGGTGCCGGTATCGGTATCAGTGTCGGTGCCGGTATCAGTACCAGTGCCGCAATCAGTGCTAGTGCTGCTATCAGTATCACTGCTGGTACTGGTATCGGTACCGGTGCCGGTATCAGTACCAGTGCCGCAATCAGTGCTAGTGCTGCTATCAGTATCACTGCTGGTACTGGTATCGGTATCAGTGCCGGTGCCGGTATCGGTATCACTGCCGGTACTGGTATCGGTATCAGTGCCAGTGCCGCTATCGGTATCACTGCAGGTGCCGGTATCGGTATCACTGCCGCTATTGGTATCAGTGCCGGTATCACCGTCGGCGCTGCTGCCGGCCCGCACGAGCGCATGGTAGCGGTGTTGGTGCCGGTATCAGTATCAGTGTCGGTGCCGGTATCGGTATCACTGCTGGCACTGGTATTCGTGCCGGTGTCGGTGTCAGTATCGGTATCAGTGCCGGTGCCAGCCCGCACGAGTGCACGGCAGCGGTGCCGGTGTCGGTATCGGTATCAGTATCACTGCCGGCACTGGTATTGGTGCTACTGTCGGTGCCGGTATCGGTATCGGTATCGGTGCCGGTATCGGTACCGACCCAGGCCCACACGAGCGCACGGCCGCAGCGGCGGTGTCGGTGCCGGTATCGGTATCAGTGTCGGTATCAGTGTCGGTATCGGTATCGGTATCGGTATCGGTACCGACCCAAGCCCACACGAGCGCACGGCCGCAGCGCCGCTGCCTGAGGGACCGCGGTCACGTGGGCCGGCGATCCCGTGACCGTGAGGGCGTGGCCGGGGCGGGCCCGCGCAGGCGCAGTGTCGCCCGGTAAGGGGGCGGACGCGGCCGGCGCTGCCGCCGCCATGAGCAGGGGCCCGGGGCTGGAGCCGGGCCCCCCGAGATCCAGGTGTGCCCCGAGATCCAGGTGTGCCCGAGATCCAGGTGTGGCCTGAGATTCAGGTGTGCCCGAGATCCAGGTGTGTCAGAGATCCAGGTGTGCCCAAGATCCAGGTGTGCCCCTAGATCCAGGTGTGCCCGAGGGCCAGGTGTCCCCCGAGATCCAGGTGTGCTCCGAGATCCAGGTGCGCCCGAGATCCAGGGGTGCCCGAGATCCAGGTGTGCCCGAGCTCCAGGTGTGCCCCCAGATCCAGGTGTGCCCGAGGGCCAGGTGTGCCCCGAGATCCAGGAGTGCCTGAGGGCCAGGTGTGCCCCGAGATCCAGGAGTGCCTGAGGGCCAGGTGTGCCCCGAGATCCAGGAGTGCCTGAGGGCCAGGTGTGCCCCGAGATCCAGGAGTGCCTGAGGGCCAGGTGTGCCCCGAGATCCAGGAGTGCCTGAGGGCCAGGTGTGCCCCGAGATCCAGGAGTGCCTGAGGGCCAGGTGTGCCCGAGGGCCAGGTGTGCCCCGTGATCTAGGTGTGCCCCGGGCTCCCCCGGAATCCAGCTGTGCCTGGGTCCCTGGTGGCCAGGTGTCATCTCTCTCTGCATCAGCAGCGCCCCTGGGCCGTGCTTTAAATCACCTGGGCAAGTACCTGGCCCCAGGTGTGCTGCTGTGCTCCTCCCACTCTCCCTGTCCGGGAGGAGGGGGCCGGGGGTGACACTCCTGCTGACAATCTGTGCTTTGCACTGCTTTAGTGAAAAATCCCTGCTGGTCTGCAAAAGGAGAAATGGACCAGGTGTGCCCGAGATCCAGGTGTGCCTGAGCTCCAGGTGTGCCCCTAGATCCAGGTGTGCCAGAGATCCAGGTGTGCCCCCGGGCTCCCCTGGAATCCAGCTGTGCCCGAGGGCCAGGTGTTCCCAAGGGCCAGGTGTGCCCCGAGATCCAGGTGTTCCCAAGGGCCAGGTGTGCCCCGAGATCCAGGTGTGCCCAAGGGCCAGGTGTGCCCGAGATCCAGGTGTGCCCCCGTGCTCCCCCGGAATCCAGCTGTGCCCGGGTCCCTGGTGGCCAGGTGTCATCTCTCTCTGCATCAGCAGCGCCCCTGGGCCGTGCTTTAAATCACCTGGGCAAGCCCAGGTGTGCTGCTGTGCTCCTCCCACTCTCCCTGTCCGGGAGGAGGGGGCCGGGGGTGACACTCCTGCTGACAATCTGTGCTTTGCACTGCTTTAGTGAAAAATCCCTGCTGGTCTGCAAAAGGAGAAATGGACACTGCAGGTGAACCTTTGCTTCAGCGCTGCCTTTCCTGCCTCAGAACACCTGGAAGGCAGAGGGAAGGTGACACAGGGAATCTGAGGGAATCTGGAGGGAAAACCCCAAACAAAGGTGTTGTTTTGTGTTGTGCTCCCCGCAGCTCCGTGCTGACCGTGGCCTGTGAACAGACCGAGGTGCTGCTCTTTGACCCGATCTCCTCGAAGCACATCAAGACCCTCTCTGAGGCTCACGAGGACTGTGTCAACAACATCAGGTGGGGCAGGGGGGCGTGCTGGCACAGCTCAGCCCGTGCTCAGGCACTGTGGGGTAAATCTCACTCCGCCACTTTTATGGGATAGGGCTGGAAATAGCAGGAGCAGAGCTCCAAACCCATCACTGGTTTTGTCATGTAGCGTTTTTCCATCCAAATTCAGGGGTTTTAAGTCGTTCTGGTTCTGGGAATACGTTTTGAGGTGTGATTTTAAGGTATCTTCTGACAATACTGCAGCTGCTCTTCACTCCGATTCTCAAAGGAAAAAAATCCACTCCAAAACCCCAAAACAACAACCCATACACAGCAGCAAAAAACTTCAACCCAGAACTGAACCCAGGCTGAAAACCCCAAGAAAATTCTGAGTGTTTTTTCACTCAGAAGAGCCAGATCTGATGTGGGGTGCAGTGTCCATCAGATAAAGTGGTGTTTTCCACAAGCTGGTTGTCCTTTTTACAAAGGACTGATGTTTTACATCAGCTGGCTGTGTGTCAGGAAAGGGGATTAACACAGACATTAATATGTGTGGCACAAAGGAGCTGACCTCTGGAGCCTCAGAGTTCATGAGCAGGACTGCAGGCACTGCAGGAGTTCCTTGTGGCCAGCACCAAAACTGCTTGCAGTTTGCCAGAATTTGGGATTTTTCCCGCGACAGCTGGTTGCTGTTGCTGCCTTGTGTGGCCAGCACCAAAACTGCTTGCAGTTTGCCAGAATTTGGGATTTTTCCGCGACGGTTGCTGTTGCTGCCTTTGCGCAGCTCTGGGCCTGAATTTGGATGGGGGTTTTGTTCCTTTTACCTCAGGGAGGGCTTTTCTCAGTGCAGTGCCTCCACTGAGTTCCAGACAGGAGCCAGCGTGCCCTGTCCTGAAGCTGGGGTGGTGCTCACCTTTGCTCTGCACAGTGCTGGCTCAGGGATTCCATCCGTTCCCTTTCCCACTGAGCCGCCTCACCTGTGTGCTCAAACAAGGTCTGGCCCTCCCTCAGAGCTTTTGGAAAGCCTTGCCTTGCCTTCAGGAGCCTGTTCATTCCTTTGGTTTCCTAGCTGTGCTGCTGCCAGCCCCCGCCAGCTGGGTGCTGTGCACAGGGGAGCAGACTGAGTTGCCACGGGGGTTCTCTCTGGTGGTTTGGCTCCTGTGTGGCCGGCACACAATTCACCGGCACACAAACCCCCTAAAAAACCCCAAACCAAACTTGTGCTGTGCCTCTGTATTTGCTCGTGTGCTGCTGCAGAGGTGCTGCTGGTTCATGCCCCAAGCAGCTCTGCTTGCAGCACTGCTGCTGGCACTGCTCTGCTGAGCTCAGAGGGGTTTGTGTGCTGCTCTGGTGTCTCTCTTTTGGCTAGTGGCTGGTTCAGGGAGGTTTTTGGGCCGCTCTGGTATCTCTGCTTTAGCTAGTGGCTAGTTCAGGGGGTGTTTGGGCTGCTCTTGTTGGCTGGTTCAGAGAGGGTTTGTTTGTGCTGCTCTGCTATCTCTGTGCTGGCTAGTTCAGAGGGGGTTTGGGCTGCTCTCGTTGGCTAGTTCAGAGGGGTTGGTTTGGGCTGCTCTGGGGTCTCAGTTTTGGCTAGTTCAGAGGGGGTTTGTGCTGCTCTCGTTGGCTAGTTCCGAGGGGTTGGTTTGGGCTGCTCTGGGGTCTCAGTTTTGGCTAGTTCAGAGGGGGTTTGTGCTGCTCTCGTTGGCTAGTTCAGAGGGGTTGGTTTGGGCTGCTCTGGTGTCTCAGTTTTGGCTAGTTCAGAGGGGTTTGTGTGCTGCTCTGCTATCTCTGCTGGCTGGTTCAGGGGGATTTGTTTGTGCTGCTCTGCTACCTCTGTGCTGGCTAGGTCAGGGGGGTTTGTTTGGGCTGCTCTGGTGTCTCTCTTTTGGCTAGTGGCTAGTTCAGGGGGTTTTTAGGCTGCTCTGGTATCTCTGCCTTAGCTGTTGGCTCGTTCAGGGGGTTTTTAGGCTGCTCTGGTATCTCTGCCTTAGCTGTTGGCTCGTTCAGGGGGTTTTTAGGCTGCTCTGGTATCTCTGCCTTAGCTGTTGGCTCGTTCAGGGGGTTTTTAGGCTGCTCTGGTATCTCTGCCTTAGCTGTTGGCTCGTTCAGGGGGTTTTTAGGCTGCTCTGGTATCTCTGCCTTAGCTGTTGGCTCGTTCAGGGGGTTTTTAGGCTGCTCTGGTATCTCTGCCTTAGCTGTTGGCTCGTTCAGGGGGTTTTTAGGCTGCTCTGGTATCTCTGCCTTAGCTAGTGGCTAGTTCAGAGGGGGTTTGGGCTGCTCTGGTGTCAGTTTTGGCTGGTTCAGAGGGGCTTTGGGCTGCTCTTGTTGGCTGGTTCAGGGGGGGTTTGTTTGTGCTGCTCTGCTATCTCTGTGCTGGCTGGTACAGAGGGGTTTGTTTGGGCTGCTCTGGTGTCTCAGTTTTGGCTAGTTCACAGGGCGTTTGTTTGGGCTGCTCTCGTTGGCTGGTTCAGGGGGTTTTTGGGCTGCTCTGGTATCTCTCTTTCAGCTAGTGGCTAGTTCACAGGGGGTTTTGGGCTGCTCTGGTGTCTCTCTTTTGGCTAGTGGCTGGTTCAGGGAGGTTTTTGGGCCGCTCTGGTATCTCTGCTTTAGCTAGTGGCTAGTTCAGGGGGTTTTTGGGCTGCTCTGGTGTCTCTCTTTTGGCTAGTGGCTAGTTCAGAGGGGTTTGTTTGGGCTACTCTGGTCTCAGTTTTGGCTAGTTCAGAGGGGGTTTGTTTGGGCTGCTCTTGTTGGCTCGTTCAGGGGGTTTTTGGGCTGCTCTGGTGTCTCTGCCTTAGCTGTTCCCTGGTTCAGGGGGTTTTTGGGCTGCTCACTGTCCTGCTAGCCCGCTGGCCGCGCAGGGCACGCTGAGGCCGTTCCCTGCTGGCAGGTTCCTGGATAACCGGCTGTTCGCCACGTGCTCCGACGACACCACCATCGCGCTCTGGGACCTGAGGAAGCTCAACAGCAAGGTGTGCACGCTGCACGGCCACACCAGCTGGGTCAAGAACATCGAGTACGACACCAACACCAGGCTGCTGGTCACCTCGGGCTTCGACGGCAACGTCATCATCTGGGACACCAACAGGTACGTGGCTGCAGCACACCTGCACCAGGTGCACCTGCACAGGTGCTCCACAGCGGTACACCAGCCTTCTGTGCCTCCCAGAGCGGGCCTGCAGTGTGTTCTGGAACACTGGCACCGGTTCATAGCCCTTGCCAAGAG
Source organism: Onychostruthus taczanowskii (assembly GCF_017590055.1). Taxonomy (NCBI): domain Eukaryota; kingdom Metazoa; phylum Chordata; class Aves; order Passeriformes; family Passeridae; genus Onychostruthus; species Onychostruthus taczanowskii. The sequence continues at coordinate 17,822 of NW_024507213.1, read as the reverse complement.
CTTGCATCACCTCTCTGGCAATAGTAAATGGCTGGAAAGGAGCTTCTCTTGCTGCCGTGCCAGAACATAGCTCTTCCTCCCAAGGAAGGTTCTGTCCCCATTGCTGTAGTTGAGGGAAGATGTGACTTCACCCATTCCATTAAAAAGTAGGATCAAGGCAGTGCTTCTAAAAAAGGTTTTGGGCACGTCCTGGGCCTTTGTGGACACACTGAGGGCCTGGATCTGGAGCTGACCACAGCCCCTCCTGTGCTTGTCTTGCTGTCCAGGTGCACGGAGGATGGATGTCCCCACAAGAAGTTTTTCCACACCCGTTTTCTGATGCGAATGAGGCTGACTCCAGACTGTTCCAAAATGCTGATCTCCACCTCCTCTGGTTACCTTCTGATTTTGCACGGCCTTGACCTAAACAAGTCTTTGGAGGTTGGCAGCTACCCGATTTTACGAGCCAGGAGGACCACGTCGAGCTCAGGTGAGTGCTGGTGGGGCGTGGCAGGGGCTGTGGGGCTGTGGGCTGTTCTCTGGGCTGCTCCTGGCCAGCAGCCCAGGTGTGCTGGGCTACCTGTGGGCTCACCTGTCTGGTGTGTTTGCAGACATAACGTCGTCGGGCTCCTCTGGCCCTCGAGCTGCGGGCTCGCCCTGTCACCAGAACAACTCTGGGCCGCCCTCTGAGAAAACCTTGTCACGGCCCTCCCAGCGAGAAGGTAGGAGAAGATCACTGGAAAAAGACAAATGAAAAGAAATCCTGGACTTTGATTTACTGTATCCAAAAGAGGCCAGGGTACAATAGTGAAAGGCTGCTTTTTTGTCCTGTGGTTCTTAAAAGAATGGTGTTGCTGAGACTTGTATTAAACCGATAAAATCTCATTGCACACCAAAGCTTGGGGATCTAATCAGGTTTTATGTCCGAGAAATCTGGTGAGAGTACAAGATCTGTATTTTACGTCAATATGTTGTTGTTACACATAGGTGCTCCCTTTTCCTTATGTTTTTCCATGAACAAAATTGGTGTGAATGATCTTTTAGGGAAAAATCCAGAGAACCAGCATGAATTTGGCAAATGGGTGCATACTTTGTGCACCCCTTGCAATTTCAAAGACATATAATGTTAATTTTTAGCTACTCGTGGTTGTGAGATCCTGGAACATACTGCTGAGAGGAGGCTCACCTGCATGCCAGGGAGTGATTTACCCGGGGGTGAGGGGAAGAAGGGAGAAAAGCTGCAAGCTGAACAAGTGTTGGGAGGAATTTGGGGAGCACATTGTACGAGTGTGAGAATCAGCAGTTCTTAAAGAAGCCTCACTCTTTAGATGTTTCTGTAATACTAATGAGGAGCATAAGTGTGGAGGGTTAGTGTAGTCGTCAGTGTGGTGGGTTCAGTGCAGGTCTTGTCACTCAGGTTTCATTAAAAACGAGCTGTTTGCAGTGGGGGCTGAGCCCAGGGGTGTTGGCTCGGGGTTCCTGTGACCCCCTGAGTTTCCCTGCCCTGACAGTGCAGTCTGTCCTGGCAGCCACAGGTGTGGCCCCATTTCAGCAGCAGCACTGGTGGGAGAGGTGGAGGTCAATGTGTGGGTTTCACCCAGACTCACAGTTAATTCCCTCGCAGGGGGATCCCCTAGGAATAGCCTTGAGGTGTTGACACCAGAGGTTCCTGGAGAAAGAGACCGTGGGAACTGCATCACGTCGCTGCAGCTGCACCCCAAGGGCTGGGCCACGCTGCTGCGCTGCTCCAGCAACACAGATGACCAGGAGGTAACACCCTGCTCGTGCTCTTCTTTCAAATTTTGGGTTTTGTTCTGAAATTACCCTCCTGGCAGAACCTGCTTCAAGCCTTGTCCTTGGTGCAGGAAGTCGTAAGACAGCTGCAGTTCAGCTGCAAGCTGCGGGATCTGCTCCTCTAACTTGACCAACAGCAGACAGTAGTACTGCACCAATAATGAATGTTTTAGTTACTTTGCTGATGTAAATTGAGGTTCATTGGTTTTGGTGGGACTTTTTTTGTCTCTGTGTATTTATTTGGGATTTTTTTGTTGAAGAAAGTCTCTCTTTCTAATGGTAGCCCTTTACACAAGTGTAGAGAATTGAGTGGCAGCTTAGCAGATTGGTTATTAATTTTCATGCTGGTTCTGCAACAATCAAACTGCTACACAACACAGAATTATTGTAACATGCAAAGTGTTACATTGGGTCAGTCGGTACTGATGATTGACTATAATTTCTCTTAGTCCTAGAGTCTGCCTTACTCTCTTTTTGTAATATTCATTGGTATTTTTCACGTCGTGATTGAGTCAGAAGGATGTATGAAACACAGCTAGGAATGTTTGTCTTGGGGCTGAAGTGGAATCAACACAATATAAACTTTGTCATTGATTATTTTTTTTACATTTGTTCTGAGATTAAATAATGAGATGACAGACAGGAATCCTTAATGTGTCTCACAAATAACAAAGTGGCTGCAGAGCTGTTCATAACCTTCCTTCAAACATCTGTTACCCACTTGCCTCAAGATTACATTCCTTTTGGAGTCAAAGGCATAAAATGCCAGTGATCTGCTCTGGGGTGCAGTCAGCTGAATCTGACTATGGATTTAATTTAAATATTTACTAAAGTAGAGCAGGTGCCTGGCCACAGGATCAGGCTGTGCTCTCTGCAGATGAAACCTAGATTGGAAAGATTATAATCTAGCAGCCATTTAATCAGAGTGGCAGCTTTAGTGCTGGGCAGCTGCTTGGCTGGGGTGGTTCACAGGGAGGGAGGTGCTGAGGCAGGGGCCCGCTCGGGGTGCTGGTTGAGGAGCAGCTCATCAGGAGCATCTCCCTCCTGTGCCATTACCTGTTCACACGAGCTGCTGTCACCTGTAGAGCCGCAGGGGGAGGGAAATGTGCGTTTGCAGTGCCTGACTTCTCTTTCAGTGTCCCTTTCTCTGCCTCTCCCTTTAGTGGACTTGTGTCTATGAATTCCAGGAAGGAGCCCCGCTGCGCCCCGTGTCGCCGCGCTGCTCCCTGCGCCTGACGCACTGCATCGAGGAGGCCAACGTGGGCCGGGGCTACATCAAGGAGCTCTGCTTCAGCCCCGACGGCCGCATGATCTCGTCCCCGCACGGCTTCGGCATCCGCCTGCTGGGCTTCGACGCGCACTGCAGCGAGCTGGTGGACTGCCTGCCGCGGGAGGCCAGCCCCCTGCGCGAGATCCGCTCGCTCTACTCCCACAACGACGTGGTGCTCACCACCAAGTTCTCCCCCACGCACTGTCAGATCGCCTCGGGGTGCCTTAGCGGGCGCGTCTCCCTCTACCAGCCAAAGTTCTAGCGCGGCGGCCGGGCGTTTCTGCAGCCCAGTGGAAGTGTGCTCTCTGCAAACCCTCTGAGCCCACGGCCCCGCCAGCAGAGCTCTGCTCCTGCTGGTCCCTGCTGTGTTTGTGCCCTGGGACTTGATTGTTTCCTTCAGCACAGCTCCAGCCGGCTCTTTGGAGCAGGGGCGGGGTGCCCAGCTGCCTCCTGTGCCACAGCAGCTGGACTGCCACACCTCTGCTTCCTCTTCTGTCGCTGAAGCAACTCTGTGGTGATCACTAGATAATGGACTGCTTGTCTGTGTAAGCAACACGGTTAGTTACCAAAAACAAAGTACCAGAAAAAAAAAAAAAAAGGAAAGAGGAATTTTACTTTCATTTCCATGTTAATGCGGTTGCAGTGTGGCTTAGGCTGGCAGGGACCACTGGAGGTCACCCAGGCCCATCCCTGCACAGGCAGGCTCCCCTTGAGCCACCACCCAGCACTAGGGAGGACCCTGGCCCAGAGCATCTCTCTGGGTTCGTGCACCAGGGCAGCTCTGGCCCCTCCTCTGCCAGGTGTCTCTTGCAGGGGGCTGTCAGTGTCTGAATCATGGTGGCTTTTTGCTGATGTTTGGGTATTTCCCACTTGGCTGTTTTTCCACACACACACCTGGCCTGCACTCTGCCTGTGGGGGAAATTAATTTGGATGTGTCCCTAATATCGCCAGGTGAGCCTTTCTTCACATGTGCTGTCAGTTTGGGAGGGGATTAAAAGCAAACCTGTCACCAGTGGGATCTGCCTGGATCTAACCAGGCTTATCATCAGGTGTGGAGCACTGTGATGATCACCCTGGTGACAGGGTCTGCAGGGGAAGCTGTATGAGCAGCAGCTGAGATCTCTTGGTTTGTTCAGCCTGGAGTAGTCTGAGATGAGATCTCCTGGTGCTCCTGAACATCCTCCTGTGGGGCAGTGGAGGGGCAGGTACCGATCTCTTCGGCTCTGGGACAGGGACAGGAGCAGGGCAGGCTGGGGCTGGCACAGGGGAATTGGGGCTGCAGATCAGGGAAGGTTCTGCTTGCCCCAGAGGCTGCTGGCACTGCCCAGGCTGCCCAGGGAATGCCAGAGCTCCAGGAGAGCTTGGACAGCACTCCAGGGATGCCAGGTGGGGCTGTTGGGGTCTGTGCAGGGCAGGGGTGGCACTGCCTGATCCTGGGGGTCCCTCCCAGCTCAGGGGATTCTGTGGTCACACCCAGAGTATGAATGCCAGATTTCAGCCCTTGAGTTACAGAACTAACCTTGTAAATGCACAGGTATTGTACATCCATATCAGTTCATAACATTCTCATCACTTATATGTCCCAAGATGAGGGATTTTAGTATTTCACTGAAGTTTTGCAGACTAGTCACACACTCAGTTCAGCAGGGAACTTTACCTGAAAGGACTGTCACCTGCTGGTGTTCAGGTACACTGGCTCAGCAGAGCACACTCGTTCAAAGCTGACTCTTACAAAGCCTTTTGCAAAACGTATTTGGGGATAAAGACAACATTTATGGACGTGAGAGAGCTGGAAAGGTAAGCCTGAGGACCCTCCTGTAGCTTTGTATTTGTGTGGGTAGTATACCCTGGTATTGGTGCAGAAATCATTGAAACTTAGGCCTCCTCTGCATTATGAGAGAAGAAAATCCCAAGTTTCCTCCTGGAGAATTTATTTGGTAGTAAGAAGCCTTCGGTTTTGTGTGTTAGGTAATCTGAGGGCAAACATCCCTTCTGCTGGCCTGAGCCTGCACGTGGGGCAGGTGGGTCTGCTGGGTTGTGGGAGCACTCAGGGCACCTCCTGGCTGTGGTTCATCACCTGGGAGTGCAGTGTGCAGGAAACCTGGGGACAAGCGTGGCCTGCAGGATTTTTATGCAAAGGAAGAGCTACAAGGAGTTGGTATGGGCCAAGCTGTTTGGGGAAAAAAAAAAACCCAGGTCCTGCCCAGGACCACAGCAGCTTTTCCCCAAGCACTGGCTGTCCCACTGCCAGGCTACTGTTTCCTCAGCTTATTTAATGTTTTATTACACATCATGGAAGGGACTACAGGGACATTTGAGAGAACCTTGGCGTTCTCACGGGCTTGCACATGTTTGTGTTGGAGGTGAAGGAGCACCCATGGGACCGGGGTGGTGCCTGGGTGGGCCTGTGTGTGTTTCCAAGGCTGCTTTTGTTTTCCTGTCAGCACCTCCTCAGACTGGTGGATCCCTGGTGACTGTAACGCTATGCCTGTGAATATGCACTGAGTGTTACCTTTTTAATTCTACCTCATGATACGCTGTGTTTTACACCAGTATTGTGCTGAGCTTTGGACACTCACCTTTCTGTACAGAGGACCATGACCCCCAAGTGACAGATGTGTGACAGATGTGTGACAGATGTGTCACTGCTCCTTGGTAGCACCTGTGGGTGGCCCTGCCTGGCTCCGGGACCGGCAGCTCACCTGGTGGAGGGGTTTGGTCACCTTGATGCTTTTGTAGCGTGTCCAGCAGATGCATAAAATGACAGAATCTGTACATGTATGCTGTAGAAATGTTACTTAGTTTTTCTGATGACATTTGTAATAAGTTTGAATTAGAGTAAGTAGGTAGTCTTAGATTTTGGTCATTCGATTGATTGCTCCTTTTCAACAAAAACCTGGAGGCTCTCCATGAAGGTTTTGCCATGTTTTACCTGTGAAGTTCACTTCTCAGTGGCTTACAGCTGACACGCCTCACGGTCATGTGGTGGTGCAAGTGTTTTCAGTTCTCTCTCAGTAGCATTCCTGAAACAACGACATTATGCGTAGCTGAGCTTTGGGTTATTTCTAGGTAGTCAAACAAAAAAGCTTATCTTCTAGCTGTGTTTCAAAAGTCTCGACCTCGAGAAGTGTATAAAACTGTGAAACAACTGCAAGGAAACATTTCCAAGGGAGATGAAGGGCGGGGGCGGCTGTGCCCTGGGTGAATTCCACGGCGTTTGGCGGCGCCGGAGCTCGGTGCGCGGTGGCTGCTCCCGGTGTGCCCGGTGTGCCCGGTGTGCCCGCGGAGCCGGGGCGGTGCCGGGGCCGGTTCTCCCCAGCCCGGTGTGCCCGCGGAGCCGGGGCAGTGTCAGGGCCGGTTCTCCCCGGCCCGGTGTGCCCGGTGTGCCCGCGGAGCCGCGGCGGTGTCGGGGCCGGTTCTCCCCGGCCCGCTGTGCCCGGGTCACGCAGGGACGGCACCGCCACACCATGGGGATAAAGGAAAAGCACAGCGGTGCCGACACACACACACACACACAGAGGATTGTTTGCACTCGTGGAATCTCGGGGTAAGGACAGCTGGATGCCTACTACCAGAATTAGAATGTAAACATCAGTTTTTTTCGGGGGGCGGGGAGGGCTCTCGGTTAATTGTGTGGGGTTTGGTTTTGTTTGTTTGTTTGTGTTGTGATTTTAATTTGGGTAGCACTGATGTGGAGAAGGTTCTGACATCGTAATGCATGGGTCTGTTGCTCTAGGACATATAAACTCCTAGGAAAAAGAAATACACTTGCCAAATGAAAGCTTTCAAAACATTTAGTTTACAAGATTGTAACAGTTGGACAGAAAGGAAGAAGTCAACGACCCATCTTGTTTTTAACCTGCAGGAAACAGAAACTTCTCATTGGCTGATCTTAGTCAAAGGTGCATTTTCTAAAGCACTAATATCCTCAGTAAGTATAAGGTTTTTAATACAGAAACAAATTGTGCATGTAGAGTATTTTGAAATACCTGAGATTTCATAGTAAAGACTGTAGCCTTTTAATACCGTATATGAAGTATCAGAACTGCTTTGGAAGTATTGTACTTACAGCCGTACAGTAACTTACTGTTTGTGGACAGTTTCTCTTGCTTGCATAATAAACATTTAATAATTCACTGAATCGAAGTGTCTTTTATTTATGTTAAAATGAGCCATGCTGGCTCTTGCCTGCCCCTAAAATTAAGAGGAAAACCACTTCCTAGCGCTTAGACGCTGCCATTCACAAGTGTGTGTGTCACAGTGCTTTTAAGTTAAATTTTTCTCAAAGTGAGATATGAAGAGTCAAAACTGACTCTGAACCTCAGACCCAGGGCTCCACTATTTCATTTTTGCTGGGGTAGTTGTGCACTACCCAGCTCTGGGCCTGTGCCAACCCCTCACCCTCAGCACTTTGGCTTCCCTGACAGTACAGGAGCACATAACACCTTCCACAGAGAAATGGGATGCAGATTTTGTTTTTATTCCATCAAGGAGTGATTACAAAAAGAAGGTACACTGGTAAAAATCAGATTCTGCCAGTAACAAACATCCAGTAAACATTTTATTTAGATGAAGATAATCACCACTGGGATACAGGAACTCGTGCTTGTGCCCACCCGCTGCTGTCTGAAGCTCAGGACTGTATGATTGCAACACACTGATTAGGATCAATTTCGGAAGACAGTTTTAGCAAATGGGAAACTCAAATTCAGAAAAGCAATAGCCCCTCCAAGACTTAAGAAAAGACTAAATTCAAAGCAGTTTCTGAAAGCTTTGCTGCTCCCCATCGTCCAGCGTGTTTTGGTTTATCTGTGAATGTACAGTTTCATTAAAGAAGAAGCCCTCAGGGAGATTCCAACACTTTTGTTGGGACCCTCATCTAGCTCAGGGTTGTGCTCAATCTTCTGTCCCTGTACTAAAGCCTCAAGTCTCCCTCAACTCCTGTCTGTCAGACACAGATTTCTGTCAGTCCTTTCCTACGTTTGCCTACAGAAGTCCTGAAACACGTCTCCAAGCACTCCACCCTTCCTGCTCCCTGCTCCCAAGGTCATCTTTGGCTTGTCATCCCCACTACACCTACAGACCTCCACTGAAGCAGGTAACCCAGGACTCTCACCTTGCCCGTGCAGAACCATGAGCAGAACACACCAAGCGGGCAGAACCCCGAGTTTTGGGTACAAACATCCCGTGATGGGTAACTCCGCAGAGGGAGCTGAGGAAAGACAAGACGTGGCAGTGCAAAAAGCCGTGTGAGAAGTGCTTGAGCAGCTGCAGGAGCTGGAGTGCCCCTACAGACAGGGACACCTCCCCGACCCTGCAGCTGGAGGCAACACAAAAAGCAGCAATTAAAAAACAGGAAGTCCTCAGAAAAAGCAGAACAAACTCGGTGTTTTTTAACGAGGAAGGACACTTTAAAGCTGTAGTGAGTTTGCTGTCCCATTCCTTCCACTTTTCCCTTTTCACAGGAAGGCACACGTACGAACACGCACACACACACACACAGAGATCCAGCCGGGCTGAGGCCACACCCTCGGTGCCACGGCTGAGGACACAGTCACCACAGGCCACCCCCCGAGGTGCCTGCAGCACGCTGAGGTGCAGTGGGAGCTCTGCACTTCAGTCATCCCCTTCGGTATCTGTCCTTTGAGCTTTACGCAATGAGGACCCCAAAACATCTGAAAACGCAGTTCCAAAATCGAGACTGGGAAGATGATCAGGCAATGGAATTGTTTTTCTTCAGCTCCTCCTTGATTCTCCCGTTCTAAACATGGGCAGTGGAGTTCACCCCACCACAGAGCATAGCAATTTTGGGAGTGATAGACTACACTTCTTTCCTCTTTTACACCTTGTGTTTGTCTGGTAGCTCTGTGATGGGTAAACTCACCTGCCAGCAAAGGAATACTTTAAGAAGTTCATCATAATTGCACCAAGGTTTAAATGCATCACCATTCACCCCATAAATATGCAAGGCTGGGAGGAATTACCTGTCACATGCACAGGCAGTGCTCCCTGGGACCGAGGAGGCCGAGTGCTGCTGCCCCACGAGCGGGACGGGGTCACAGCAGCTTCAGCAGGAACTCGTAGGTGGCGTTGATGATCCCCCAGGACAGCACGGAGCGGTGGTAGTTCAGGTGGGCTCCCCTGAAGAGGTGCATCACCTTCCTGTCGCGCTCCAGCCAGATCTTCACTAACACTTTGGAGAAGGACTGGAACTCGCCGCCAATCTGAGCCTGCATGCGAGTCTTTACGACGTTGACGGGGAAGAACAGGAAGCCCAGCATGGCTCCCAGCAGCCCCCCGCAGATGAAGTCGTTGACCAGGTGAGAGCTGTGCGAGGTGGCCTCGGGCAGGCACTGCTTGATGGGCCCCCTCAGGCCGAAGAAGAGCACGTTGCTGGGCCCGTTCCGCAGCAGAACGGGCACCAATCCCCTGTAATACTCCCGCAACCCGTAGGCTTTCAGCACCCTGAAAGCCTGGTAAGTGTTTGTGAACCTGTCGTGGTGCCTGTAGTCCTGCAGCAGCGTCTGCACGCGCTCGAAGGGCGTCAGCACGGCCTCGGCGGTGCCGGCCAGCGCGGCGGCCGCGCTGCGCGTCAGCAGCTCGGGGGCGCGGCCGTGGCTCAGCAGCAGCGCCGAGAAATCCTCGTAGAGGCCGAACATGAGGGCCAGCGTGGTGGTCTTCTGCAGCAGCGGGGGCAGGATGCCGCGGTAGAGCGTGCGCAGCCCGTCGCGGCGCAGCTGGCGCACGGCCTCGCCGGCGCGCAGCCCGTAGAGCTGCTGCCGGAACAGCACCTTCTGGATGGGGAACGTCACCGCGATGTTGGTGAAGGCCGCGCACAGCCCGCACACGTAGTGCTTGCCCGAGGAGCCCACCGCCTCCTCGGCGGCCGCCAGAGCCATGGCGGGGGTGCCCCGCGCCTCAGGGAGAGCCGCGCTGGCGCCGCGGCGTCACCCCAGCACCCGCCGGACAACGGCGCGAAGGGCCAGGGCTGGCACGGGCTGGGCCATTGCTGCTCACAGCCAGGCCAGCACAGGAAGCAGCACTTCCTCCCCTCTGTGCTGTTCCCAAGTCAAAGAGAAAGGAATCCCCCTGGAATTACAAATACCGAAACGCTGTGTGAACAAGAGAGAGGCTGGGCAAAAAGCGAAGCTGCACCAAACGCGGGCAGCAGCATCACAAAAGCTGGCCCTGTGGCACAAAGCACGGGGGTAACACTGCAGCTGAGCACCACCACAGGTGCCACTCGGGCGTGGCTCCACTGGCACGGCGCAGAAACTCAGCACAAGTCCCAGCTCAGTGCCTCCTCTGCATCAGCCCCACGCTCTGCTGACAAGTTTCACCAGTGGATTTGGCTAGGCCCAGGGTCCTGAGGGATGAGGACAGAGGCAGCTTGGCCAGACAGTCTGAAGGAGGACCGCAGGGATCTTCACCTGGCAAGCCCTGTTGGACAGAAGACGGAGATTATTTATTGAACAGTCACAAAAAGATGCTCCTGCAGGTGCCCCAATCCCACCCTCACCCACAGAAAGCAACAGCCCTGTGAGGCTGGGCTGCTCCCGAGCCTCACACCCTGCCCAGCGCCGGCAGCACACAGGAGATCCCAGGATCCAAGGGGTGTCTGGGGACAGCAGCCCTGCCCGGCACGAGGAGGCGAGAAGGGGGGAGCAAAAGGAAAGGACGGAGAAAGGAGCTGGACGAAACAGGAGCAGAAAAGGGAAGGAAGATCAACCCCGCGGGGAGGAAGGCAGAGAAAGGACGGGGAAGGAACGGGAGGGCCGTCTGCTGTGCGAGGCTCCCGCTGCCGGTGCTGCGAGCCGTGTCTCCGTGGCGGGCAGGCCCCGCGCAGCCGGGGCGGCGGCAGCAGCGGGGTCCCGGCAGGCCCCGGCGGGGCCTCCCCGCTCCCCGCCCCATGCCCCGGTGCCCACCGGCACCCCCGCAGTGCCCGCCGATCCTTCTGTGGCTTCCATAGAGTCCCATTTTTCTAATAGTTCACCTAGGGGGCTTTGGGGGGCTATATTCCTCAGTCTCTGGCCACTTTTCTTACTGGTGCACCCTCTCATATTTTTGCCTCAAAAAAAAATCACAAAGATGTCTTTACCCTAAGGAAATGTATCTTATTTAAGAAGTCCCAGCCTCCTCTGCCAAAACTCCAATTTCTCCTTTTCGTCAGGACTTTGTTGAGATCTCAGCCTCTCGCTGACTCAACAAACAAACCAAAAACCCTCGAGCCCCTGGCCTCTGGGGTTGTCTGTCTGACCTCCCTTGTCAGGACTTAAGAGAGATCTCGGCCTCCCTTGCCGAGACTCACCCAGTAACCCAAAAATCCTCGAGACCCTGGCCTCTGAGGTTGTCTGCCTGACCTCCTTTGTCAGGACTTTGTTTGCCTGCAGGGCTTTTAGACTCGCCCGAATCCTTCTCGGGACCTGTAGATTTGCCCGAATCCTTCTCGGGACCTGTAGATTTGCCCGAATCCTTCTCGGGACCTGTAGATTTGCCCGAATCCTTCTCGGGACCTGTAGATTTGCCCGAATCCTTCTCGGGACCTGTAGATTTGCCCGAATCCTTCTCGGGACCTGTAGATTTGCCCGAATCCTTCTCGGGACCTGTGACTTTCTTGTCCGGACCTTAAAACACTTGAGATAAGGCTTCCTCTGCCAGACCTCGTGCCTGACCTCCTTTGTCAGGACCTACAAAGAAAACTGCCTGATTACCTAAATGGCCTAACTTCCTTCGTTAGGACCTGTACCAGGGCTTTTGGGGTGCGTGCCACTCACACAACTATTTCCTCCGCACGCCCGGAGGGGGGTCCTCTTTACCCCTTTGGAGGCGCCTCAATCACCAGTTCCACTCGCTTCCCCCTGTTCCCGGCCGGCCCCCTCGCGGGGGTGCGGAACCGCGGTACTGAGGGGTCCACACTCACTTCGAGGGGCCAAGCTGCCGGCCCTCGTCTCACTCACACACCACTCGCTCGCCTCCCTCTCCCGCCGCCGGAGATTCTCACCAGTCCGGCGCTCCTCGGTGTCACTGCCCCAAGCTGATCTTCTCTGGTCCTGGTAGCCAGCTGTCCTGCAGGTCCAGGGTAGGCGGCCGTCCCAGTCCTGGTGTCCTCTTCAGGCGTGGCTATCCCGGACGAGTCCCCAAGCTGTCATAAATAGGGCAGGAGATCTTTCTCCTTTTCAATGCCTTTATTAAAGAGATTCAGCTCAGGTGGGGAGAAATCGACGGGTCGCGCCCACGCCGCCGCTGTCCCCAAGAGTGGCACGGAGGAGGAGGGTGATGCAGCTCTGTCCGCTGGTCTGCAGGCAGAGCTGGGGACTGCGTCCTCACGGGAGATTCGCAGATTCCTAATTTTCAGTCCAACACTTCGGGTCCCCTCCTTAGTGAACATCCTTTCAGGTCAGGGTGAGAAGCAAAAAAGATCCAAGCAGGCACTGGACTTCACGCCCATCCTTAGACATCACCTAGGGTCCCCTAATTCTATATTGGTTCGTTGTTTTTAGGGGTTTTCCTGGAAAACGGGAAAATTTTGGAGCGGTGCATTCCTCATCTGCATACGTGGTCCCAGGCCACTCCTATTCTCCTGGGCTGCGTGTCCAGGTGTAGCTCCGGGGCAAGCATTGGGAGGACAATGGCTAAATCACCAACCATTGACGGGCAATTAAAGAACTCTTTAACAATTAAGCTAATTTAACAGCAACTGGTCCCACCGGTTTTTAGCTCTGTAACCTTAAACAAAAATAGATAACTTTTTATTCATGACAGGTCACACCTGTGCCAAGGAGCGCCGAGTCCTCGGCAGGACCCGCAGATGGGCTTGTTTGGCCCAAAGCCCCTGGCTGAGTCAGAAACTCTGACTGCCCTGAGGGAGCACAAAGCCAGAGCAGCTCCCGAGAGCCTGAGGGGGAAAATTGAAACAGTGATCAATATGGATATAGTAATCAATATTTGGAGAAAACAAAATGGTTAAATGGTAAAAAGCTAGGAAAGCAGAGGGGAAGGGTCCGCCCCCCCCTTTATCTTCTGCAGATGTTCTAGGCAGGAAAAGGAGTCAGATAAAGCTTGCTAAAATTAACTGAAAGAGGGGAAACTTGGGTGGAAATCAGAAATATGTTAATTTACGATATTTATTATATTGACTTATCTAAATTTGGTTTTGGCATATATGATATTAGCTTAGTGCGCATGTGTAACCCAAAGGTGAAATAAAGGACACCTGAGGAAGAGGAGCGGCCTTCATCTGGACGACCCCCAAAGAGTGCTGCGACCCCCTAAAAGCTGAAGGTGGAGACACCGGAGTGATGAATGGAAAATAGGAGGAGATGCTGATAATAGACAGTATAAAGGGGGAATTTTGGGCTTGGCAAGCTTGTACGTGAGGTGGCAGGGGTCCCAAGGCCCTCGCGCCCTTGTTTGCTTTGCTTCCCAGATGTGGTTTTGGGTGGGATGGATTCACTTTGGATCCACTTGGTCACATGGGGATTTCTGGGTTAAATGTGTCCTGGCCCCCTCAGTATTTCCCTTATGTAAGCATGATGGAGCTGGGAGCAGGTGGCATGCAGCTGGGCTCTGCTGTCTGCCAGGTGGGTGAAGTCTGTGCTTTCCCAGCTAGGGGCTGCTGCCTGTCCCATTTGTGCCATTGGAGCACCGCAAAGCCGGGACCCAGTCTTTGGATCCATGTTTCACCTTGGGGTGAGGGCTGGCACTGGTCACATGACTGTGAGCACGCCAACTGGGAGATTATATGGCTTTGATTATTTATTTATTTATTTCAGCCTGTGACTAAGATGGGGGAGTATTTGTATGGAGCCACTCCTCCCAGAAATTGCTGTTTATATTTCAGTCTCCTGAGCAGAGTCATATCTGAAGTGCTCATAGTCCAGCAGTGGTATGTGGGCTCTGCTGGCATGTCCTCACATAATCTGGCATTCACGCCGGTGGACACAGTGTGGGCTGGCTGTTTGCTCATTGTTGGGAAGGATGAAAGTTTGACAAGAAAGTCTCACAAATATGTATGCTTGACAGAAAGATTTTTGAATGTAGAAGCTGAGGAAGGAATAGAGATGGAAGTAAATTTTGATATAGAAGAAAAGAATTGCTGAGCCAGTCTCACTGGATAACCAAGGAGGCAAAGGGTATGTTAGTTAGAAGGGGGTTTTTATGACTTAGAGCAAAGGATAAACCCACCTCAAACAAGAAGATGTTTTTACCAAGCAGAAAGATAGCACAGGCAAACAAGTCAGCAAATGTTGCAAGTAGAAAAAAGGTCTCAGAATTTTCCACTGCAAGAAAACTGAAAAACAACTTCTAGCTTAAACTGTAATGTACTAACTTTTAGTGATTGGAGAATAGTAACATGAATATGGTAATTATAGTAGTTGTGATAGGCTATAGATAAAAGCTAAGGTATAGATTGGTTCTATTGTATTAAGATGCTCAGTAAAGAAAAGCATATGATGCATTTGTAACCTAAACTCGGGGTCCCCAGGCCTGCAGCTGCAGCTGACAGCTGTAGGCACAGGCTCTGTCAAAGATCATGCTGGAATAATACCGTTAGTTAAGCAAGAAGGAGATGAGGATAGGAGTCAGAAATCAGTGTCTAAAAGCAGCAAGGTCACTGTGCCCTTGCTGAAACGTGAGGTTGTGGGAGAGGTTCATTAGCTAGCAAGAATGAAGGAAAGATAGTAGAAACCATAACAAGGTGAACACAAGAATGTAAACGTAGACGTAGTTGACTGATAAATGACTAACCAATGATGAGCTCAATTTTTGCAATATGCATTAGCCTTATTAACACTGCTATAAATGTGTGTGCCTATCCAATAAACTTTTGAGGCTTGTTGTTCATCATCTGGTGTGCAAGTCTTCCCTCTCCATCACCAGGGCTCAGTTCTTCTGCATGATTCCTTTTAGCAAATCCAAGGTAAAAAAACGAGTCTGTGTAATTGGAGTGTGCTGACCCTGGCTGGGTCCCAGTGCCCACCAAAGCCACTCTATCCCTTCCCTCAGCTGAACAGGAGAGACAAAATACAAAGAGAACACAGGTCAGGTTGAGGACAGGGGATATGCCTCACCAGTTACTGTTACCAGCACAACAGACTCAACCTGGGGAAATCAATTTAATTTATTACACAGCTCTTCTCCCCAGACTCCACTCCCAGTTTCTCTGCCTCCCTGTGGGACAAGGGGATAGGGAACTGGGGCTGCAGTCAGTTTATCATACCTCGTCACTGCTTCTCCTCCCTCATGGGAAGGACTCCTAGCACTCTTCCCCTGCTCCAGCATGGAGTCCTTCCCACAGGACTCAGTTCTCCACAAGCTCCTGCAGTGCAGGGCCTTCCCAGCTTGATGAAGTGCAGCAGCGTGAGTGCCCTGCAGGATGCATCACAAATCCTGGCAGCACAGGGCACCTTCACCGCGGGCTCTCTGCTGTGGAGAGTTTTGTGCAGGAATGGCTTGATGAGAAAGGACACAGTCAAATTGGCCTGATAAAACTAGATGGGAAAGGAGGCTAATGATATCTTGAAGGACAGGGTGTCCTTCAGGAGGGAAAGTCTCGGTAAGACTGTATCAATAAGTTGCAGAATTAGGGACTGAGAGTTAGCTCTAAAATCACAAAAATGCAGAAGAGACCTTCAGATGATGTAATGACGCAAATAACACATTAACCAATGATGAGCTACAGTTTTGCACTAGACAACTGTAGCAGAACAGTGCCAAGGAAATGCTGATTTTTGTCTGACTGGCTTTCTGCCTCTACTGATGGCAGTTGATTAAAAAGCATTTTTTGCATACAGACAGCAGTTTTCTGCACTTTCTTCCTGCACTTCACTCACATCTCTGTTAACAGTGCTGTGCTTTCATTAGCAATGGGGCAGCAGTAGCC
The DNA here is from genome assembly GCF_017590055.1 of Onychostruthus taczanowskii. Taxonomy (NCBI): domain Eukaryota; kingdom Metazoa; phylum Chordata; class Aves; order Passeriformes; family Passeridae; genus Onychostruthus; species Onychostruthus taczanowskii. Next base: position 1,895 of record NW_024507213.1, on the reverse strand, counting down.
AGTGCCACAAGCCAAGTCACGCTGAGGTGTGCTCTGCTGCTCAGGAACAGATGGTTCCCCCTCACAGCACACCAGAGAGGCTGGCTGTTCTACACAGAAATACCTGTTCACTCCTGCTGGGCAGGCCAAGGAGACAGTCATCAGTGTGGGATCTCAGCACATCACTGTGGATGTGCAGAGACACCAGGGGAGCCCCTGGGGGGCTCGGAAACCCTGGAATGATGCCAAAAGGGTTTGGTGGTTGGATTTCGATCCATCAAAAGGAGAAGAACCTGTGACGGAGGAAATGAGAACTTCTTGGGTGTGAATGATACCTTTATGGAGGGAAATATAAATTTTAGAAAAATAGGTACAGGGGGGTCATGAAGGCAAGATGGAGGATTCAGGGCGTGGTCCTGTGTTCTTCTTTCTTCTTCATGTCTTCCATTTTGTGTGGTGATGTTGGCACTTGGGGATTGGTTCATGGTGAAGGTACACTTGTCTATAAGGGTGAATAGTATTGGGAAATAAAGGTAAATATGGCACACGTAATTTTTACTATAAAAGACACAGCCGCCCTGTGGGCGGGGGAGAGTGCACTCGACTGTCCTGCTGAGCGGACCTCGGCTGGGCAGAGAGAAAACTTTGTAGATAAGAGATAATAAACAGAACTGAAGACCGAAAATCTGAGAGTCCAGACTCATCCTTGGCAATCGCGGCCGCCCAGAACCACTGTCCCCGTGTTGGGGCAGAGACACACAACAGCGGACCCCGACAAGCACCCCTCTCCAGAGCCAAGCAGGGAAGCTGAGCAGGCTGGGGCCCTCGTCACAGCAACTTCAGCAGCCCCTCACTGAAAACAAATTGCTGGGAAAGCAGCTAAGGATGTATCCCTGCTTCCCACCCAGGCAGCAGCTGGGGTAATTTACACGCAAGCAGGTCCATAGTGATGCCATTTTGGATTTTGCCTTTTTTTTTTTTTCTTTTCTATGTTCTCTGTATCCTTCACACATAATTTGCTCTGTAGCCTATTGTATTAGTGACTTATTTTTCCTGTAATTTTCCATGGCCTTTCCCTGAAGAAAAAGGAAACGAATTCCAGAGATCCAAGCCCCCGGGGGACAAAAACCCCGTGCTCTCTCCACAGCTGCCCCTGAAAGCCCCCAAATAAAGATCCTTTTTAGATTACCTCCTTACTAAAACTGCCTCAGGTTTCATTTCCAGGACAGGAAAAAGGCAGCAGTACAGGGAACGTGCTCTGGCAGGACCCCCAGCACACCTGGCTGCCCCAGCCCGGACAAGCCCCTCATCCTGGAGCCTGCAGCACCTGGGAGCTGCTCCCTTTGCAGCTGCTGTCCTTGTTTGTGCTGGGAGGGTCAGGAACAGACACGTCTGTGTGTCTGTCCAGCAGCCAGCAGTGGCTGGGCAGAGTTAGACTGAGCTCATCCTCCTCCTCTGCTCAGCCTGCGTGCTGAGTCCAGCTCTGGCTCAGTTCCAGACAGGGACACGCTGGGGAGCCCAGGAAGCTGAAGGGGCTGGGGAGGGAACAGGGCAACTCACCCTGCAGCAGGGAACCTGTCCGTGGCTACAAAGACCTGCAGGGGAGGTGCCCAGAGGCCAGGAGCACACAGGAGGCACCCTGGAGGGGAGGGAACAGGGCAACTCACCCTGCAGCAGGGAACCTGTCCGTGGCTACAAAGACCTGCAGGGGAGGTGCCCAGAGGCCAGGAGCACACAGGAGGCACCCTGGGAGTGTGAGGAAACACTGCTTCACTGTGAATGTGTGCAGTTCCTGTGAGCAGAGACTCCAAAGTACCTGGACACAGTCCTGGGCATCTGCTGCCAGGCTTGGAGCAGGGAGAGGGGCTGGACAGGGAGCTCCAGGAGTCCTTTCCAGCCTCAACCAGTCCTTTTGG
>NW_024507212.1:0-257 GCF_017590055.1 Onychostruthus taczanowskii | reverse complement strand
TGGGTGGGGGTGGGGGAGAGGCGCAGCGCCGCGCGGAGTTTTGATAAAACACGAAATAAAACCAAATAAAAAACGGGAATTTGGGGAATTTTGGGAATCGCCGCGAGGGGAGGCCGGAACCTTTCTTACGACCCCCGGAACTTTTGAGCCGTGGGATGAGGGGGGGAACACTACGAGGGCGGACCGGAAGCAGCGGTCAGACCGGAAGTGCTGCCCCACCGGAGCCCCGGCGCCCCCGAAAGCGGCCCCGGCCCCGC
>NW_024507211.1:0-257 GCF_017590055.1 Onychostruthus taczanowskii | reverse complement strand
CACATTTCCCCCCAAATTCCCGCCATTTTTCCCCCGTCCCCGCCCCTCCCCGCGCAGGCCCCGCCCACCAGTGCATGTGCAGCCAATGGCTGGCCACGTCGAGGGCGATGCTGAGCTGGAAGAGCCACGCCCAGCGCGGGTAGAGCAGCGCCAGGTTGAGCAGCAGGCACACGGAGCTCAGCCGGTCCGTCAGCATGTCCAGCATGGCGCCCAGCCGTGAGCCTGCGCCGGAGACCAGTATAAACCAGTATGGACCA
>NW_024507210.1:0-257 GCF_017590055.1 Onychostruthus taczanowskii | reverse complement strand
GGTGACCCGGGAGGTGACACGGGTGACAGTTCACACCACGGTGCCACTCGGGGAGCCGCCGTTCTGCGAGGACAGGCCCTGTGAGGGGGGGGGAGGGGACAGCGGTGTCACCGGGGGAGGGGACACACGCCACTCCCTCTGACGTCACCGCGGGGACACCCGGGGGAATCCCCCCTCCACCAAAAGGCTCCGCCCGTCCCCAAAATCCGCGATTTGTCCCCCAAAAATTCAACCCGGACAGCCCCAAATTCCCTCCC
>NW_024507209.1:0-257 GCF_017590055.1 Onychostruthus taczanowskii | reverse complement strand
CCCAAATGTCCTTTGATACAGGAATTATTTGTTATTTAACAGTGCTTTTGAGCCATCCCTGGTGGTGTCTGCCCAGCACCAGCCCCCTTTTAACTCAGCCCCACCCCCAAACTCTCTCTAAGCAGAATAAAATGTTTATTTTGAAATAAACCTTCCATTTAAATCCTGGCAATCTTTGTTACAACCACAGCTTACCTCTGGTTTGGTGTCTGTGAATTTCAAAAGCTGTTCATTCCTGCCCTGTGCCACGGGGGTTT
>NW_024507208.1:0-257 GCF_017590055.1 Onychostruthus taczanowskii | reverse complement strand
GCCGCCCCCAACGCCTCGGCCGGGCCCCCGCGCTGCCGCCGCCCCGCGCCCTGCGAGCGGCTCCGCTTCGGCGCCTGCCTGGGCTCCGCGCTGCCCTACGCCGCCACCTCCACGCTGCTGGCCACCGACTCCGCCTCGCAGGAGGAGGCGCACGGGAAGCTGCTGCTCTGGTCCGGTACGGACGGGACGGCGCCGGGAGCGGGGAGAGTGCGGGAGAGGCCCGGGATGGGGCTGGAGGGGGATGGGGAGCGGGGAAG
>NW_024507207.1:0-257 GCF_017590055.1 Onychostruthus taczanowskii | reverse complement strand
TGGCATCCACGTCCTCCTCCAGCCCTGGCGCAATGATGGTTTTCAGTGAATGATTCTCACTCTGCTGAAGCCTTTCCAGGAGAGTGCTGGGAGGATTAATTAGTTAATGTTTATTGAGTGCTGGGAGGCTGCACCGTGTTATTTCAGAGCTGATTTTATCCGTGGGGACTCGATTCTGGTTCCACCCACTCCTGGGATGGGATCTGGCAGCAGCTCCTGATGCTGGGAACCAGCAGGGCCAGGGCAGTGCCCGTCCC
>NW_024507206.1:0-257 GCF_017590055.1 Onychostruthus taczanowskii | reverse complement strand
TTTTGGGGATTCCGGGAATGCTGACGGCGCTCTCTCTCTCCCGGCAGGTGCCCGCGGCCGTCGGAGGCGATTTTTGGGATCCTGCGGGAGCTGGGGGGGCCGGGGGGGCGCGGGGTGCCCCTCCCCCGCGCGCTGGAGGCGCTGGCGGCGCGCGGCTTCACCCCGGCGCAGGCGAGCGCCGCCATGGCCGAGTACGAGGCGCTGGGCGTGCTGCAGGTGAGCGCCGCGCGCGGCCGCCTCACCTTCGTCTGACAGAC
>NW_024507205.1:0-257 GCF_017590055.1 Onychostruthus taczanowskii | reverse complement strand
TAATCAACACAGACTGTTGCTCAGCCAAAACTGTATTGAATTCCTGAAGCCAGAGCAAGAGAACAGAGACTTCACAGAATTAGGAAGAGTTTCTTTTTCTTTCTTTTATATAGCAAAAGGGAGAGTGCATATTAGAGTGTGGGATAGAGTAAGTGATTCAGGAAGTCTGTACCGTCTGATTACCTCAGTCAATGGAGCAAAGAAGAGGGGGATGGAGGGGGAAACTTAAAATAAAAAGGGGGCTGCATCCCCCAGCC
>NW_024507204.1:0-257 GCF_017590055.1 Onychostruthus taczanowskii | reverse complement strand
TCCGGGCAGGCTGGAGCCGGCCGGGGTCGGGATCTGCTCCCCGGGAATGAGGGACGGGATGAGGGAACGGCCTCCAGCTGCGCCAGGCGAGCTTTGTGGGATATCGGGAACAATTCCTGCCTGGAAAGGGTTCAAACCCCCATTCCTGGGGGGATTCCAAATCCCTGTGGATCTGGGGGGGCCTGGATCAGGGGTGGGCTCCGGGGGCTTTTCCAGCCCCAAGAATTCCAGGATTCCCGGAGGTTTCTTTCCCTCTC
>NW_024507203.1:0-257 GCF_017590055.1 Onychostruthus taczanowskii | reverse complement strand
GTCCCCTCTGGTGTCCCCTGTCCCCCCCGATGTTCCCTCTGATGTCCCCTGTCCCCTCTGTGCCTCCCGATGTCCCCTCTGTCCCCTCGCTGTCGCTGTCCCCAGGAGCGCTCCGCCCAGGCCACCTTTGTCGCGTGGCGCCGCTACCGCCAGGCCTGCGAGCTGCACCTGCGCCTGGCCCCGCCCCCGCCAGGTGAGAGCCACGCCCCGGTGACACGTGTGACCTCCCTGGTGACACGTGTGACCCCCCGGTGACA
>NW_024507202.1:4291-6200 GCF_017590055.1 Onychostruthus taczanowskii | reverse complement strand
GAATAGAGGCTGGTAGGATATTTTAGGAGAAACCCTCCAAGCTTAGGACTGGGCTTTGGCCAAGCCCTGGCTCCTCCTGCTCAGGAAAAGTGCCATGAGACCCAGGAGTTTATGTACTAAAAATATCAAGTCACTTTAACTTGCTGATTTGGGCCTATGAAAGCTGAAACCACTTTTTGGAGCAAATTGGGAGACTTCACCTATGGGTGGATGCACCACGTGGGATTTTCCCAATTGCTTGGAAGGGTTCTCCAGGTCCTTGCTGTGAAATGGGGCGCCTCCAGCAACTGCAACCTTGGATGATGATCAAGTATTTAGGCAGTTGGGGATGTACCTTTCTCAAACCTTATCCTTTCTCTCCTGTAATAATGATTATATGCATTACCTTGATTCTTTTTCCTTGTTGCTAAAGCCAAGCACATAGTTTTATTGAATGCATAGTTTTACTTTTGTGTTGCCTTAACATTCACAGTAAAATAAGACCATTCTTCCCAGTGGTTTCTGTGTTCTTTAAATCACCCCTCTCAGCATCAGGTATCAGAACCTGATGAAAGCCAGGCTCTGCTGTGATCTAGCTGGGCCCATGGAATGCACAGGGCCACTGTCAGTCCATGGAAGCCATGGAAGCAAGGCTCAGATGTGAAAAAGGCGTGCACCATGGAACCCCAGAGACCCTCATGGAAGCAGGGCTGCAGTGTGTCACAGAGGGAGGGACCTCATGGCAGCAGGAGAGCATTGTGAGGCTGTGCAACAACGTGGCACCAAGGTTCCATTGTGACTTGACAGAACCCCAGGGATGGGAATGGCCCCAAACCGGGCCAACAGACACTTCCCAGACAAAGGCCAAGAAGGGGGATTTGCTTTATTCAGCGCGCCGTGTGCGATCTGCACTTCATTTCTGCCGGTTGTGTTTCCTGTTTCCTGCCAGGTTTCATCCTGTGTCTTTAGCTTGTGGCTGAAGTTTTGCAAGCTTCCATATTGGGTGCAATGTTTCTTATTCTTGCCCAAGTATGCCTAGGCACAGTGCTTTTAACCCTTTCACAGCCACGGACTGGAGAGCCGCTCCTAGACACTGGGAATTCCTGCAGGTGCCTCCACCTTTGCAGACAATGAGGCTCCAGCCTCGCTGTGAGAGGCCCCAGCTTTTACAGTGTTAAACAAACAAGCTGACATCACTGCTAGTGTGGGAACATCTGGTTTCATTCTCCTGTTTGGCTTCTCCCAAAGCCTGGCCAGGGCTCATGGAGGAACCAAGGGAGGTGACTTTGATCCCACAGCCCCAAACAAAGGCAGATGGGGCCTTGTCTGGTTTCCAAACACAGAAAGGTAAATCCATGTTTCAACAATGAACACATACAGAGATCATGTTGATAATAATGATCCAATATTGAGCAGATACAAATATAATATTTGGATGGAAGGTTTATCTAAAGGTCAGCTTTGTCTCAGGGCCTGTTGTTGAGGCCTCAGTCAGGGCCTGGAGAGGCCTCAATACTTCAATCAGTGCTTTGACCTAGACATGAACTACAACCTGCATAATAATTCATTTGATAATGAAACCTTAAATTTAGGTATTAGGCATAAAGGCATCAGCTCTTGTTCTTCAATGAAGAGCTGTTCATTACTCAGAGCTATAATTCACATTCCTTTTAAAACAGCCCTAATTAGTTGTTATTCTCTACGTTCTTTCTTACATCCCACGTTTTCTTGAGACTGTGTCTCTTTTTAGACAAGTCTCAGTGCTCCATTTCCAGCACAAGGTGTCACAACAACTCTAACATAGATTCATATCACACCAAGTGCTCACGCTGCAATGATCACAGTGACTGCCACGAATGCATTTCACAGCAGCCTCCAGTTTGGAAGCCAATCCCACCAGGAAGAACTTTCTTCTTTCTGCCTCTCTTCT
>NW_024507202.1:0-2691 GCF_017590055.1 Onychostruthus taczanowskii | reverse complement strand
TTGTCTGGCTTCTAAATACAGAAAGGTCAATACATGTTTCACTAATGAGTGGCTCCATCTATCACAGTGCTTATGACCATGCACATTTCATTAATGAGCAGATAGAAAGATAACCTTTTTTTGGAAGGTTCATCCAGAGGCCACCTTTGGCTCAGGGCCTGCTGTTCAGGCCTCACTCAGGGCTCTTGTCCAGGCCTTGGCACTTCAGGGATGTGGTTTAGTGCTGGGCTTGGCACTGCTGGGTGACCAGCTGCACTGGATGAGCTCACAGGTCTTTTCCACCAGAAAGGATTCTGTGATTCCATGATTCTATCTGCTGAATTCAGCTAGGTCCATGTTAGCAGCATTCATTTGCTCAGAAAATCTTCTCTTGTTCAGCTCTTGTGGCCTGAGGCTTCAGCTCCTGGTGCTGAGCTACTCATGCTGAACGAGACGACTTGGAGAGATGAATACAGTCCATCCAATTCCTTCTGGGACACGCTTCTGGGACATGGAGAGGGGAGGGTGTGGAAACAGGAGCATTGTTTGGTGAGGCCTTCTCTCTGCCCTTCATGCCTTTCAGCGCTTTGAACCAGCCAAGAACTCTCTCCAAGAGTGCAATGGAGCAGCTGTTCCTGCTCCCAGGTCGGGCTCTCTCCAGTCTCTGACCTTGCCTGGTTTTGTCCCTCTTGCTGTGCCCTCTGTTCCCCCAGGGCTCGGTGGCTGCTGCCCAGGACTGTGGGACTGGCACAGATCCAGTGGTCGAGACCCTCCTTTCTCTGCCCTTGGAGCTGCCTGGGTATAGCAGCCTTTTCCATCTGGAAGCTCACCATGGACAGGGAGCCCGCAGCTCCGTTCTTGCCGGGCTCTGCCTGAGCAGCTCAGCCAGCAGGAAGGGAGGTGCTCCACATGGGAATCAGGAGCAAAGGAAATTCCTTTTATAGGACATGTTTTCTATTTAAAGGAAAAAAAAGACACAAAAGGAATAAAAACTATATTAAATATGAAAGATAAAAACAAAACCCAAGTCTGCAGTGCAAAACTTCTCTATCTTTGGATTAAGAGGTAACTGATCTTTTGAAAAAGAGAACTCAGTTATTTATTTGTGAATGTGCTGATGGCATGGATCCATCTTACTGACCTCAGAAGACTTTTTAAAAAGTTTTTGGGGTTTGTTTCCCACATTGTTATTTGAAATTGTGTGTGAAGCAATAGGAAATTGCATTGTACCCTTCCAGCTCCAAGCAGGACTGGGAATCTAAACTCTGTCAAACCTCAAACCCTTCAGAAGATGCTCTTCCTTTTCACCCTGTTAATGTGCTGCACATTCCCTTTGAAACTGTCAGGAATTTCCTAAAGACACAAAGTCCCACTTACAGCGTTTTGCTCTAGTGTGGGAGTGCAGAAGGGCAATTCTCCATCCATCAGCTCCAGACTGCACTGCCTCAGGAACACGGCCCACTCGGAGCTTTGACCCACTCGTGGCACTTCTAGAGGAGGAAGAAAGTGCAATTGCACAATTTGAGCCAAAAAGGTCCTGAAAGGGTGCTCCCCGCAGACCATCTGGTGCAGCAGGATGCCCAGGGACCAGATGGTAGCTGGCTCGCCATGGTACCAGCCCAACTGGGTCCATTCTGGGGGACTGTATGATGGTGTTCCTGTGGAATACAGATGGAGTTCAGCAGGAGGATGCTGTTCCTCCCAGAGCCTGACCCCAGCATCCCTGGGCGTGCGGGCGCTGCATCAGTGGCACACAGGGTGACCGCTGTCCTCTCGCCAGCACCTGGGACTGGTGTACAAACTTCGGGTTGGAAAAGAAGCCACTGGTGTTGGAAGGGGGCAGCGGAAGCCCTGGCTAGGCCTGACCATGACATGCAAAGGAAAAACCCACTCAGTGCTGGGGAAAAACATGCACTTATCCTCCCTGCCTGCACTGCCCCAAAAATATTATGAAGCCAAGGCAAACAGGGCGAGTAGAGCAGTCCAAGCCCTTTCTCACCTGCACACTCAACTGGCTGGGGCACAGGTTCCAGGCCCCCCCTCTTTGCTACCCCCACCCACGGGTGTTTTTGTTGGGCTGGCTGCCCCAGCCCCAGCCCCAGTCCTGGGCAGAGTGGCTGGCATAGGCTGCCAGCAGGGCTGGAAGCTGGCTCCCCACCCACTCCCGCTCAAAAGCAACTCAGATGAAGATGCAGTCCCCTGAGTGGCAGCAAAAGGGAGAATCCCCACTGCGACAGCCAGCTTGGGCTGTGAGATGCTGGGCCATGAGATGTCTGGAGCAGGAGCACAGCCCTGTGTAGGCTCACCTGCAGCAGCTGGATGACACCAGGGAAGCCTGTGGACACCTTGTCCAGCAGCACAACCTCCATTGGTGCGCTGGTGCCGTTGGGCTGCGGGAGGAGCACGATGCCGTCAGTGGGGGTCAATGCCGTGCCAGGGTTGGACAACCCCTCAGCCAGCCCGGGATGCTCTGCACCCTGCACTGGCCCCACGCCCGCTCCCTCTTGAGGTGTCCTGGCAGCTCCCACCCTGCCAGGCCTCGGCTCATCCCCGCCCGGCACGGCCCGGCTTCTGACTCTGGCCCGGCTCACTCACCAGCTGGCCCCAGTGCCGGACGCGGTTCCGAGGCACCCTTTTGATGGCCACCTGCAAGCCAATGGGAGCAGCGGGATGAGCTCGCCGCCGGCCCTGCCGAGCCCCATCCTCCTCCTC
>NW_024507201.1:0-257 GCF_017590055.1 Onychostruthus taczanowskii | reverse complement strand
TGGGGACAATCAGGGACCTTGGGGACAATCAGGGACCCTCGGGAAACCCCGTGACCCAGACAGAAGAACCCCTTGGGGACACTGGTGACCCTTTGGGGACATTGCTGACCCCTTGGGGACACCCAGGACACCACGGGGTCCCTTGGGGACATCAGTGACCCCTCAGGGACACCAAGGACAGAAGGGACAAAGAGGGACCCCCAGGTGACCCAGGTGTCCCCTTGGGGACAGGGCTGTCCCCAGTGTCCCCAGTGTCC
>NW_024507200.1:0-257 GCF_017590055.1 Onychostruthus taczanowskii | reverse complement strand
CCCGCCCCTTAGAGTGAGCCCCACCCATCCACAGCCACACCCAGACAAGCCCCGCCCCTTCACAGCCACACCCAGACAAGCCCCACCCCCTCCTCAGCCCCACCCATTTCCCAGGTCCCTGCTGGCCACACCCCCTCACTCAGGCTCCACCCCACAGCTGTGTGAGGGAGCCAGGCCACGCCCTCCCCACGCCCCGCCCACTTCCACACCACACCCACAGCCCCACCCACCCCCAAACCCCGCCCACTCTTTGCCTC
>NW_024507199.1:0-257 GCF_017590055.1 Onychostruthus taczanowskii | reverse complement strand
CCCGGGTGCCCCCCGGGTGCCCCCCGGAGCCCCCCGAGCCCCCCGACCTGCGTGAGGCGCTCCAGCTCCAGCCGGCTCTGGCTCAGCGCCAGCTCCGCCTCCTGCAGCTGCTCCCGAATGCGCTCGTTCTCCACCCACAGCTCCTGGAACAGCTGGGGGCGGGGCCACGCCTCAGCCCCGCCCCCCAAACACAGCCCCGCCCCCGCTGCGCAAAGACCCGCCCCCTGCACACAGCCCCGCCCTCGCTGCACAAAGCC
>NW_024507198.1:0-257 GCF_017590055.1 Onychostruthus taczanowskii | reverse complement strand
TTATAATAAATGCTGAAATCACTTTAGAACTGGGAGCGTGTTCCCATTTTTAACATCAGCTTTTCACTTTGGCTGGGCAACTCTCCTGGAGGAGCTGAGGAGGGCCACCTCCCGAAGGGCTCCTGCCGCGCACAGGGCCGGGACTGCGGTAATGGGATGTGACATCCCGCGGCCGCTGCCTGGGGACCACCGCTGGGCTGGAACAAAAGCCAACTGTGCAGCGCTGCGATACCCATCTGAAAAGTCACTAAAATGAA
>NW_024507197.1:0-257 GCF_017590055.1 Onychostruthus taczanowskii | reverse complement strand
CGGAGCCAGGCACCCCAGTGCAGGACATGGTGACCCCAAAACGGAGCCGGGGACCCCAAAACGGAGCCAGGCACCCCAAAGCAGGACACGGTGACCCCAAAACGGGGCTGGGGACCCCCAAACGGAGCCAGGCACCCCAGTGCAGGACACGGTGACCCCAACAACGCCCGCAGCTCAGCGCCGGGCGCCGCGCTCGGGGGTCCCCGTGCCAAAACCCCATTCCCCATCCCCGGGGGGGCGGCTGGGGGGGGCGGTTG
>NW_024507196.1:0-257 GCF_017590055.1 Onychostruthus taczanowskii | reverse complement strand
ACAAAAGGGTCTGTGCTAACTAGCTCTAAAAGGATAAAGGCAAAGAGAAAATATTACAGACAAATTGTATTGGAGAGCGAAAATAACAATGCCACAATGTAAGAGTCATCCTAGTGAATCCCCAACAGTACTTCCAATAAGAAAGGATACCAAAAAAATCATGCTCCGTTAGGAACAGGAGAGAGAGAGAGGAGCATTTCAAATACCAACAGGAAAACTGGTATGCCTACCTCCAATCCCCTTGTCCAAATACCACT
>NW_024507195.1:0-257 GCF_017590055.1 Onychostruthus taczanowskii | reverse complement strand
CCGGCGTGTCCGGGCCGGGGCAGCGGGAGGCGGCAGGTGCTGGGCACGGAGGGAGCTCCCGGCGCGGATGTTTCCCCCCGCGGCCGCTCCTGGGCAAACGCGAGCATCTCGCTGTGCCGGGAGCGGGGCTCTCGGCCGGGCAGGCGGCGGAGTCTCCTCACGGGGACATGGCAGAGCCCCTGCCCGCGATGCCGTGCCCTGGGCTCCGGGCTGGCCCTGCTGAGCAGCGATGGGGCCGGAGGAGCCGCTGTGGTCCC
>NW_024507194.1:0-257 GCF_017590055.1 Onychostruthus taczanowskii | reverse complement strand
GGCCCCGCCCACCTGGTGCAGCGCGCTGATCCCGTCGGCGTTGGCCCCGCCCAGCAGCGCGCGCCCCCCGCCCTCGGGCGCCATCACCATGGCGCGCGCCTCGGCCAGCTCGGCGCCTGCGCAGACCGCTCGGAACTCGGCCTGGCGCTCGAAGCGCACCCGGGCCGGGCCCGGCCTCGCCGCCGCCTCCCCCGGGCCCGGAGCCGCCGCCGCCGCCTCCTCCCAGCGCCGCAGCTGCTCCCGCCGCCGCTCCCGGG
>NW_024507193.1:0-257 GCF_017590055.1 Onychostruthus taczanowskii | reverse complement strand
TCCTTACTGGTCTGAGCTGGTCCTTACCGGTCTGGACTGGTCCTTACTGGTTTGAACTGGTCCTTACTGGTCTGAGCTGGTCCTTACTGGTTTGAACTGGTCTTTACTGGTTTATCTTGTCGTAATTTCTCACCATTTAAACTGGTTTATTACCATTTAAACCGGTTTATTCGCATTTAAACCGGTTTATTCCCGTTTGAACCGGTTTATTTTGGTTTGTTGCGGTTGGAACTGGTCCATACTGGTCCGTACCGGTC
>NW_024507192.1:8844-16008 GCF_017590055.1 Onychostruthus taczanowskii | reverse complement strand
TTCCCAATTAAATCCCAATTAATTCCCGATTAAACCCCAATTAAATCCCAGCCCAATTCCCAATTAATTCCCAATTAAACTCCCAATTTCCCAACCTTAATTCCCAATAAAATCCCAATTAATTAAATCCCAATTAAATGCCAGCCCAATTCCCAATTAATTCCCAATTAAACCCCAGTTAAATCCCAGTTAAATTCCAGTCCAATCCTAATTAATTTTCATTAAAATCCCAATTAAATCTCAGCCCAATTCCCAATTAAATCCCAATTAATTATATCCCAGCCCAATTCCCAATTAAACCCCAATAAAACCCCAGCCCAATTCCTAATTAATTCCCAATTAAACCCCAATTTCCCAATCCCAATTCCCAATAAAATCCCAACTAATTAAATCCCAATTAAACCCCGCCCCTTCCCAATGACATCCCAATTTCCCAACCCCAATTAATTAATTAATTCCCAATTAACCCCCAATTTCCCAATCCCAATTCCCAATAAAATCCCAACTAATTAAATCCCAATTAAACCCCGGCCTTTTCCCAATTACACCCCAATTTTCCAACCCAAATTACTTAACCCCCAATTAATTAATTAAATCCCAATTAAACCCCAGCCCCTTCCCAATTACATCCCAATTTCCCAACCCCAATTACTTAACCCCCAATTAATTAATTCATTAATTCCCAATTAACCCCCAATTTCCCAACAAAACCCCAATTAATTAAATCCCAATCAAACCCCGGCCTTTCCCCATTACACCCTGATTTCCCAACCCCGATTACTCACCCCCCAATTATATCCCAAAATTATCCCAAAATTCCAGCTGGGATTCCCAAAACGATCCCAAAATTCCCCCCAGGATTCCCAAAATTATCTCTAAATCCTGCTGGGGTTCCCAAAATTATCCCAAAACTCTCCAGATTATCCCAAAATTATCCCAAAATTCCAGCTGGGATTCCCAAAATTATCCCAAAAATCTCCAGATTATCCCAAAATTATCCCAGAATTCCAGCTGGGATTCCCAAAATTATCCCAAAACTCCAGTTGGGATACCCAAAAATTCCCAAAACTATCCCAAAATTATCCCAAAATTCCAGCTGGGATTCCCAAAATTATCCCAAAACTCCAGTTGGGATACCCAAAAATTCCCAAAATTATCTCAAAATTCCAACTGGGATTCCCAAATTATCCCCAAGTTCCTCTCAAAAATCCCAAAATTCCTCCAGATTTCCCCAAATTTCTGCTGGAATTCCCAAAATTATCCCAAAATTTCCAAAATTCCTCCCGGAATTCCCAAATTTCTCCCCTGGATCCTCCAGCCCCGCCCTAGGTGGGGTCCCAAGGGGGCGTGGCTTTGCGGGGCGTGGCTTAATCATTCAGCCAATCAGAGCGCTCCTTGGGGTGCCTAAAGGGGCGTGGCCCCGCTGGCCCCTCCCCCAGCCCCAAAAGGCGTTTTCAGGTGGAAAATTCCGGTTTTGGTCATTTGTGGGGAAATGGCGGCGGCCAATCAGAGCGCGGGGTTTGAGGGAGGGGGCGGGGCCGCTATGATTGACAGGTGGCTCAGCCAATGGGAGTGCAGAGGGGTGTGGTCATGGGGCGGGGCTGTGGGCGGCCATTTTGGGTGGGAAGGGGCGTGGTTATCACAAAGAGGTGTGGTCATGAATATTAATGAGGCTTTGAATGGGCGTGGTCATAAGAAAAGGGGCGTGGTCTGGGGTTGGGGAAGGGGAGGATTCCCAATTAAATCCCAGCCCATTTCCCAATTAAATCCCAATTAAATCCCAGTCCAATCCGTCCCAGTCCCAATTAAACCCCACTTAATTTTAAGTTAAATCCCAATTAGATCCCAGTCCAGATCCCAATTAAATCCCAATTTTCCAATCCCAATTCCCAATTAATTCCCAATTAAATTCCAGCCCAGTTCCCAATTAAATCCCAATTAAATCCCAATTTTCCAATCCCAATTCCCAATTAATTCCCAGCCCAGTTCCCAATTAAATCCCAATTAAATCCCAATTTTCCAACCCAAATTCCCAATTAAATCCCAGCCCAATTAAATCCTAATTAAATCCTAATTTTCCCAGCCCAATTCCCAATTAAATCCCAATGAAACCCCAGTCCACACCCAGTCCCAATTCCTAATTAAATCCCAATTAATTCCTATTTAAATCCCCGTTCCATCTCAATTAAATCCCAGTTCAATCCCAATTAAATCTCAATTAAACCCCAATTTGCCAACCCCCATTTCCAATTAAATCCCAATTATATCCCAGCCCAATTTCCAATTAATTCCCAATTAAATCCCAATGAAACCCCAGTCCACTCCCAGTCCCCATTCCTAATTAAATCCCAATTAAATACCAATTTTCCAATCCTAATTAATTCCCAATTTTCCAACCCCAATCAATTAAATCCCAATTATATCCCAGCCCAATTTCCAATTAATTCCCAATTAAATCCCAATGAAACCCCAGTCCACTCCCAGTCCCCATTCCTAATTAAATCCCAATTAAATACCAATTTTCCAATCCTAATTAATTCCCAATTTTCCAACCCCAATCAATTAAATCCCAATTATATCCCAGCCCAATTTCCAATTAATTCCCAATTAAATCTCAGCCCAATTCCCAATTAAATCCCAATTAATTATATCCCAGCCCAATTCCCAATTAAACCCCAATAAAACCCCAGCCCAAATTTTTATTAATTACCCCAACAATAACTTACGGCGCCTCCAAAATTCCTCCATTTGCCATCTTTGTTTTTAGGGATTATCCCAAAAAAATAAAATCGGGGGGAAAAACCCAAAATCCACAAGAAAAAAACCCAAAAAAATCCCCAAAATTGCCAAAAAGGAGGGAAAATGGCCCCGAAATTTTCTTTTTTTGGGGGAAAAACGGCTCCAAATTCCCATTTTTGGGAGGATTTTCCTTCGGTTTTCCCCTCCCGGCAACAAAATTCCCTCCGGAGGCATTTTTTTGCAATTTTTCACCTTTTTTTGGTGTCAAAATCACCCAAAATTCACCCAAAAATTCCAGCTGAAAAATTGGATTTTTTTAGGGGAAAACCCCCCAATTTTTGGGGGAAAAAATTGAATTTCTTTTCCAAATTTTTCACATTTTTTGGTGTCAAAGTTCCCCAAAATTCCCCCTGAAAAATCGGATTTTTCATGGGGAAAAATTGGAATTTTTTGAGTTTTTTTCCCCCAATTTTTTCACATTTTTTGTGTGACAAAATTGCCCAAAATTCACTTTATAATTCCAGCTGAAAAATCAGATTTTTCATGGAAAAACCTCAAATTTTTGGGGAAAAATATTGATTTTTTTGGCATTTTTTCCCCCAATTTTCACCTTTTTTTGTGTGAAAATCCCCCCTGAAAAATCAGATTTTTAGGGGAAAAAAACCCCAATTTTTTGGGAAAATTTCTGAATTTTTTTCCTATTTTTTTCACTTTTTTTGGTTTCAAAATTCCCCAAAATTCCCCCAAAAACTTTCAATGGAAAAATCGGATTTTTCATGAGAAAAATCGGTTTTAGGTAAAAAATTTGATTTTTTTGCGGAAAAATTTCGGGGTTTGGGGGGGAAAAAAATTGAATTTTTTTGTAAAAAATTTGGGGGGTTTTGGGAAACAAATCGGAATTTTTTGGGGAAAAAATTTGAATATTTGGGGAAAAAAAATCTGAATTTCTTTAGGAAAAAAATTCACTTTTTGGGGAAAAACCCTGAATTACTGAGAAAAAAAAATCTGAATTTTTAGGGGAAAAAATTTCAAATTTTGGGGGAAAAAAATTGAATTTATTTTGGGAAAAAACTGATTTTTTTGGGAAAAAAAATTGAAAATATTTTTGGGAAAAAAACTTGGATTTTTTTGGGAAAAAAACATTGGGTTTTTTTGGAAAAAACCTGAATTTTTTTCTTGGAAAAAAACTGAACTTTTTGGAAAAGAACCCGATTTTTTTTAGGAAAAAAAATTGAATTTTTGGGAGAAAAATTTTCAAATTTTGGGGGAAAAAATTTCAAATTTTGGGTGGGATTTTGGGTCTGGGGGTTCTGAGGAGCCCCGGTGGTCTCAGGTGGCTTCTGGTGGCCTTGGGGTCACCTCGGGTGGAGCTGGGGACACCTTGGATCTTCTGCGATGGACCCTGGGCCACCTTGGATGGAGCTGGGGCCACCTCGGATCTTCTGGGATGGAGCTTGGGCCACCTTGGATCTTCTGGGATGGACCCTGGGCCACCTCAGATGGAGCTTGGGCCACCTCGGATCTTCTGGGATGGATCCTGGCCCACCTCGGATGGACCCGGGGCCACCTTGGAAGAACCTGGGGCCATCTTGGACCATGTTGGGCCACCTTGAATGGAGCTGGGGCCACCTCGGATGGAGCTGGGGCCACCCTGGATCTTCTGGGATGGATCCTGGGCCACCTCGGATGGAGCTTGGGCCACCTCGGATCTTCTGGGATAGAGCTTGGGACACCTCAGAAGGACCTTTGGGCCACCTTGGATCTTCTGGGATGGATCCTGGGCCACCTCGGGTGGACCCTGGGCTACCTTGGATCTTCTGGGATAGAGCTTGGGACACCTCAGAAGGACCTTTGGGCCACCTTGGATCTTCTGGGATGGATCCTGGGCCACCTCGGGTGGACCCTGGGCTACCTTGGATCTTCTGCGATGGACCCTGGGCCAACTTGGAAGAACCTGGGGCCATCTTGGACTATGTTGGGCCACCTTGGATCTCCTGGAATGGAGCTTGAGCAACCTCAAATGGAGCTTGGGCCACCTCGGATGGACTTTGGGCCACCTCAGATCTCCTGGGACGGACCCTGGGCCAACCTTGGAAGAACCTGGGGCCATCTTGGACCACGTTGGGCCACCCTGGATCTTCTGGGATGGAGCTTGGGCAACCTCAGATGGAGCTGGGGCCACCTTGCATGACATTGGCCAGACCTTCAACCACCTTGGGCCTCCTTGGGCCAACCTGGACCACCCTGAATGACCCTCAGGCCACCCTGGCCCACCTTGCATGACCCTTGGACCACCTTGGATGACGCTCAGGCCACCCTGGATCACGCTGGCTGACCTTTAGACCACCTTGGATGACCCTTGGACCACCGTGAATGACCCTCAAGCCACCCTGAATGACCCTCAGGCCACCCTGGATGACCCTTGGACCACCTTGGACCACGTTGGATGACCATTGCACCACCTCGAATGTCCCTCAAGCCACCCTGGACCACCTGGAATGACCCTCAGGCCACCTTGGATGACCCTTGGACCACCTGGAATGAACCTCAAGGCCACTGTGGACCACCTTGAGTGACCCTTGGACCACGTTGGATGACATGAACCTCAAGGCCACTGTGGACCACCTTGAGTGACCCTTGGACCACCCTGGATGACCCTCAGGCCACCTTGGACCATGCTGGATGACCTTTGGACCACCTTGGACCACCATGAATAACCCTCAGGCCACTGTGGACCACCTTGGATGACCCTTGGACCACCTGGAATGTCCCTCAGGCCACCTTGGCCCACCTCGAATGTCCCTCAGGCCACCGTGGACCATGCTGCATGACCCTTGGACCACCTTGAATGACCCTTGGACCCCCTCGAATGCCCTCAGGCCACCCTGGACCATGTTGCATGACCCTTGGACCACCTTGAATGACCCTTGGACCCCCCCGAATGCCCT
Source organism: Onychostruthus taczanowskii (assembly GCF_017590055.1). NCBI lineage: Eukaryota > Metazoa > Chordata > Aves > Passeriformes > Passeridae > Onychostruthus > Onychostruthus taczanowskii. The sequence continues at coordinate 10,321 of NW_024507192.1, read as the reverse complement.
CAGGCCACCGTGGACCACCTTGGATCACTCTGGCCCACTTTGAACGACCCTCAGGCCACCCTGGCCAACCTTGAATGACCGTCAGGCCACCTTGGATGACCCTTGGACCACCTTGAATGACCCTCAGACCACCCTGGCCAACCTTGAATGACCGTCAGGCCACCTTGGATGACCCTTGGACCACCTGGAATGAGCCTTGGACCACCTGGAACGACCCTCAGGCCACTATGGGCTACTCCAGCCCACCTCGGATGACCCTCAGGCCACCCTGGCCCACCTGGAATGACCCTCAGGCCACCATGGACCACCTGGAATGACCCTCAGGCCACCGTGGACCACCTGGAATGACCCTCAGGCCACCGTGGACCACCTGGAATGACCCTCAGGCCACCGTGGACCACCTGGAATGACCCTCAGGCCACCGTGGACCACCTCGGATGACCCTCAGGCCACCGTGGACCACCTGGAATGACCCTCAGGCCACCGTGGACCACCTGGAATGACCCTCAGGCCACCGTGGACCACCTGGAATGACCCTCAGGCCACTGTGGACCACCTGGAATGACCCTCAGGCCACCTTGGATGACCCCTGGACTACCTTGGATGACCCTCAGGCCACCGCATGGACAACCCTCACCCTCTTCCAGCCCCTCCCCAGCGGCGGACGCGTCCATCCGTCCGTCCGTCCGTCCGGCCTGGCCAAAGTCTGGACAAACGTCCCCGGCAATGTCCGAGCCCCCCCCGCATCGCGTCCGGCCGGACGTCCCAGCGGTCACTCCCCAGGCCGCCCTCAGGGATCCAGCGGCTCCGGCGGCGGCGGCGACGGCGTCCGAGGAGGTGACGGCGGCAAGGGCGGGAAGGACGTGGCGGTGGCCGGAGCGGGACCGGGCGAGCCGGGCGTGTCCGGCGGTGGCCGGAGCGAGAAGAAGAAGGGGCACTGGTGGATGAAGAGTTCGATGATTGTCTGGTAGGTCCTGGTGGCCGTCAGCGCGTCCATGGTGCTGAAGTCCGGCCGCATCAGCGTGGGCCAGAAGCAGATGGACAGGTTCTCGCTGGTCATCAGGTTGACGCGGTGCTGTTGGCTGACCCTGCGGTGGACAACGGCAGAGTGACCGCTCGGTGGTCAGCAGACCCCAAAAAACCTGAAAATTCTCCCCAGGGTCACCCTGGGGTGGACAATGGCAGAGTGACCGCTCGGTGGTCAGCAGACCCCAAAAAACTGAAAATTCTCCCCAGAAATCTCCCTGGAGAAGTTCCTGCTGGCCATCAGGGTCACCCTGCGGTGGACAACGGCAGAGTGACCGCTCGGTGATCAGCAAACCCCAAAAACCTGAAAATTCTCCCCAAAAATCCCCCTGGAGAAGTTCCTGCTGGCCATCAGGGTCACCCTGGGGTGGACAATGGCAGAGTGACCACTCGGTGGTCAGCAGACCCCAAAAAACCTCAAATCACCCAAAATTTCCCCCCAAAAATCCCC
>NW_024507192.1:3641-5850 GCF_017590055.1 Onychostruthus taczanowskii | reverse complement strand
AATGGGAATGGTGGGAATGGTGGGACCAAACCAATTATTATTAATAATTAGCCACTAATTAATGAGGAATTCCTGAGGAATCCAGGAAGAATTTTGGGATCTTGGTGCCCAAAACAAAACTGGGAATGGTGGGAATGGTGGGACCAATTAACCCCTAATTAACCACTAATTAGCCCCCAATTAATTATCCAGGAATAAAACACAATTCCAGTGGGATTTGGCTCTGGAAAAGTTGGGAATTTTGGGAAATGATCCAGCAATTCCTGTGGAATCCAGGAGGAATTTTGGGATCTTGGTGCCCAAAACAAAACCGGGAAGGGTCTGGAATGGCAGGAAAAACTGAACCAATTAACCCCCAATTAACCACCAATTAATTAATGAGGAATAAGGCAGAATTGCAGTGGGATTTAGCTCTGGAAAATTTGGGAATTTTGGGAAATGTTGAAGGAATTCCTGAGGAATCCAGGAGGAATTTTGGGATTTTGGTGCCCAAAACAAAACCGGGAACAGTCTGGAATGGCAGGAAAAACTGAACCAATTAACCCCCAATTAACCACCAATTAATTAATGAGGAATAAGGCAGAATTGCAGTGGGATTTGGCTGTGGAAAAGTTGGGAATTTTGGGAAATGATCCAGCAATTCCTGTGGAATCCAGGAGGAATTTTGGGATCTTGGTGCCCAAAACGAAACTGGGAAGGGGCTGGGAATGGTGGGAACGACCGAACCAATTAATTAACCACTAATTAATAATGATTTCCTGAGGAATCCAGGAGGATTTAATGAGGAATTAGTGAGGATTTAATGAGGAATCCAGGAGGAACTTTGGGATCTTGGTGCCCAAAACAAAACTGGGAATGGTGGGAATGGTGGGACCAATTAACCCCTAATTAACCACTAATTAGCCCCCAATTAATTAACCAGGAATAAAACACAATTCCAGTGGGATTTGGCTCTGGAAAAGTTGGGAATTTTGGGAAATGATCCAGCAATTCCTGTGGAATCCAGGAGGAATTTTGGGATCTTGGTGCCCAAAACGAAACTGGGAAGGACCGACCCAATTAAACTGGGAACGGTCTGGAATGGCGGGAAAAACGGAACCAATTAACCGCCAATTAACCACCAATTAATTAACAAGGAATAAGGCAGAATTCCAGTGGGATTTGGCTCTGGAAAAGTTGGGAATTTTGGGAAATGTTGAAGAAATTCCTGTGGAATCCAGGAGGAATTTTGGGATCTTGGTGCCCAAAACAAAACCGGGAAGGGTCTGGAATGGCGGGAAAAACGGAACCAATTAACCGCCAATTAACCACCAATTAATTAACAAGGAATAAGGCAGAATTCCAGTGGGATTTGGCTCTGGAAAAGTTGGGAATTTTGGGAAATGTTGAAGAAATTCCTGTGGAATCCAGGAGGAATTTTGGGATCTTTGTGCCCAAAACAAAACCGGGAAGGGTCTGGAATGGCAGGAAAAACTGAACCAATTAACCCCCAATTAACCACCAATTAATTAATGAGGAATAAGGCAGAATTGCAGTGGGATTTAGCTCTGGAAAATTTGGGAATTTTGGGAAATGTTGAAGGAAGGCCAGGTCCAGCCCGTGGTCTGCAAAAGGCACAATTTCTGGCATTTTGGGGGCAGGAAAAGGGGGATCTGAGCCCAAAATTCCATGGGATCTGAGCCCAAAATTCCCTGGGATCCGACCCCAGAATTCCCTGGGATCCGACCCCAAAATTCCCGGGGAATGGGAGAAATGGCTGGAAAAATATGGGAAAAAAAATGGGAATTTTAGACCTAAAATCCTGAATTTCAGCCCCAAAAATCCTAAATTTCAGCTCTGAAATCTCTGGAATTTGGGTCATGAAAAGCAAAATTCCCAGAAAAATATGGGGTGAAAAAATGGGAATTTTAGACCTAAAATCCCTGGAATTTCAACCCCAAAAATCCTCAATTTCAGCTCTAAAAATCCCTGGAATTCTGTGGAATTTGGGGTCAGGAAAAAGGAAATTCCGACCTCAAAATTCCCGGGGAATGGGGGAAAGAGCCTGGAAAAATATGGGCAAAAAATGGGAGTTTTAGACCTAAAATCCTGAATTTCAGCCCCAAAAATCCTCAATTTCAGCTCTGAAATCTCTGGAATTTGGGTCATGAAAAGCAAAATTCCCAGAAAAATATGGAGTGAAAAAATGGGAATTTTAGACCTAAAATCC
>NW_024507192.1:0-1193 GCF_017590055.1 Onychostruthus taczanowskii | reverse complement strand
AAATCCTGAATTTCAGCCCCAAAAATCCTAAATTTCAGCCCTGAAATCTCTGGAATTTGGGTCATGAAAAGCAAAATTCCCAGAAAAATATGGAGTGAAAAAATGGGAATTTTAGACCTAAAATCCCTGGAATTTCAGCCCCAAAAATCCTGAATTTCAGCCCCAAAATCTCTGGAATTTGGGTCATGAAAAGCAAAATTCCCAGAAAAATATGGGGTGAAAAAATGGGAATTTTAGACCTAAAATCCCTGGAATTTTAGCCCCAAAAATGCCAAATTCCAGCCCTGAAATCCTTCTCGGCCAGGTCCAGCCCGTGGTCTGCAAAAGGCAGAATTTCTGGGATTTTGGGGGCAGGAAAAGGGGGATCTGAGCCCAAAATTCCCTGGGATCCGAGCCCAAAATTCCCTGGGATCTGAGCCCAAAATTCCCTGGGATCCGAGCCCAAAATTCCCTGGGATCTGAGCCCAAAATTCCCTGGGAACAGAGCCCAAAATTCCCTGGGATCTGAGCCCAAAATTCCCTGGGATCCGAGCCCAAAATTCCCTGGGATCCGAGCCCAAAATTCCCTGGGATCTGAGCCCAAAATTCCCTGGGATCTGAGCCCAAAATTCCCTGGGGTCTGAGCCCAAAATTCCCGGGGAATGGGGGAAAGAGCCTGGAAAATGTGGGTAAAAAAATGGGAATTTTAGACCTAAAATCCTGAATTTCAGCCCCAAAAATCCTGAATTTCAGCCCTAAAAATCCCTGGAATTTTAGGGGATTTGGGATCAGGAAAAAGGAAATTCCGAGCCCAAAATTCCCGGGGAATGGGGGAAAGAGCCTGGAAAATGTGGGCAAAAAAATGGGAATTTTGGACCTAAAATCCTGAATTTCAGCCCCAAAAATCCTGAATTTCAGCCCTGAAATCTCTGGAATTTGGGTCATGAAAAGCAAAATTCCCAGAAAAATATGGAGTGAAAAAATGAGAATTTTAGACCTAAAATCCCTGGAATTTCAGCCCCAAAAATCCTGAATTTCAGCTCTGAAATCTCTGGAATTTTGGGGGATTTGGGGTCAGGGAAAAGGAAATTCCGACCCCAAAATCTCAGAAAATATGGGGTAAAAAAAAAGGGAATTTTAGACCTAAAATCCTGAATTTCAGCCCCAAAAATCCCTGGAATTTTTTTGGGATTTGGGGTCAGGGAAAAGGAAAT
>NW_024507191.1:0-257 GCF_017590055.1 Onychostruthus taczanowskii | reverse complement strand
AAAAAAAAAAGAGCAGATAATATCTGGGATTTTTTTTTCTCCATTATTTACACAGCCAGACAGAAGGTTTTGTTATCTCCTAGGTTCTAGAGCAAGTTTGGACTGGAGGATGTGCCAAGGTGTCATGGTTTAACCTCAGGCAGCAATTAAGCCCCACATGGCCACTTGCTCACGTCCCACTCTTTCATTAGGATGAAGAAGAGAATCTGAAAAAAATTAGAGCTTGTGAATTAAGAACAGTTTAATAATTGAAATAA
>NW_024507190.1:0-257 GCF_017590055.1 Onychostruthus taczanowskii | reverse complement strand
ATATATAATATATATTAATATATATAATAGATAAGTAAATATATATAATTGTATCTGCTATACAAAATTATATATAATAATTGTAATATATAATTATATTTATAACGTATAATTATATTATTAGAATTATTATGTTTAATTTCATTATTATATTATTACAATAATTATGATTATTATAAATATATATATATAAAACAACTATATGATATTAATATGACATATATAATATGATAATATAATATAATAATATAATAATA
>NW_024507189.1:0-257 GCF_017590055.1 Onychostruthus taczanowskii | reverse complement strand
CAGCTTGGGATGATTGGGGACAGGTTGGAGATGGTTGGAGATGGCAGGGAACAGCTTGGGGACACATTGGAATGGTTGGGCACAGCTGGGGATGGTTTGGGATGAGTTGGGGATGGTTGGGGACAGCTGGGGATGGTTTGGGATGGGTTGGGGACAGCTTGGGACAGTTGAGGACAGCTTGGGGATGGTTGGGAATGGTTGGAGATGGGTTTGGGATGGTTGGGAACAGTTTGGGGACAGCTTGGGATGGTTGGGGA
>NW_024507188.1:0-257 GCF_017590055.1 Onychostruthus taczanowskii | reverse complement strand
CATTTTTGGGGGTCCCTATTCCATTACTGGGGGTCCCTTTTCCCTTTTGGGGGTGCAAAACCCCCCAAATCTCCCAAAAGTCACCCCATTTTGTGGGGTCCCTAGCATAATTTTCCACATGGGAAGCTAAGCAGGGCCCACCTCAGTCAGCACCTGGATGGGTGACCTCAACCTCGCTGCGTCCCCTTGAATCCCAGCATCCCCTCCCAACCCCAATGTCCCCCGAATGTCCCCCAAAATGTCCCCAAAATGTCCCC
>NW_024507187.1:0-257 GCF_017590055.1 Onychostruthus taczanowskii | reverse complement strand
CAAATTCGGGCTGTCCCCCCCCTACCAAAGGCATCGACGCAGCCCCGCAGGAGCTCGTCCAGGGTGGGGGCTCGGTCCAGGTCCAGGGAGCTGCTCATGGTGGGACCCCAAAACTGGGGAGGGGGGAATTGGGGTTGGGGTCAGCACCCGAGACCGGCCGGGACCCCCCCAGAGCGGAGCCGGGGGGTCCCCGAGTTTTGAGGGGTTCCTTGGGGGGGCTTGGGGGGGGTTGGAAGGTCCTGGGGGCCCCAGTTTGG
>NW_024507186.1:0-257 GCF_017590055.1 Onychostruthus taczanowskii | reverse complement strand
GATTGCAGGGGGTCTGTTCTGCTCCCCATCCTGTCTACCTACTCAGGAGGCTGGCTGCCCTGAGGATAATGGAGCTTTCTGTTAAAGACTGTGGTCAAAAGCATTAAGTACCCAGCCTTTTCCTCATCCCTAACAGAGGACTCTGTTCCCTTCCATGTCCAGTAAAGGATGGAGATTTTTTTTGTGGCACTCTTTTTGTAGTTAAAGTATTTATAAAAACACTTTGTATAATCTTTCACAGCAGTGGCCAGATTGAG
>NW_024507185.1:0-258 GCF_017590055.1 Onychostruthus taczanowskii | reverse complement strand
TGTTCTTGCTTCTTGTTACAGAACTTGCCCCAAAATACTGTGGGCTTCCTTATTGCTGTCCCCAGTGCTTCCAGCCACATTTCTCATCCTGTGTCCACAGCTTTACATCCTTTTATATTTCTGCACTGTTAGTCTTTAAGCAACTTCAGGGGAGGTGAAAATGTTTATTCTCACTTATTTATCAATCCCCTGCAAACCAGCTGGACACTCCCACCTCCCTCTCCCACCCCTCAATTTCCACCTCCCTCCTCCCCTGCA
>NW_024507184.1:0-258 GCF_017590055.1 Onychostruthus taczanowskii | reverse complement strand
TTTTGGGGCAGTTTTTGGGGCAGTTTCAGGTCAGTTTTCGGTTGTGGTTTCAGGATGATTTTGGGTCAGTTTTTGGGTCAGTTTTTTGGCAGTTTCAGGTCAGTTTTAGGATGTGCTTTTAGGGCAGTTTTGGGTCAGTTTTTGGGCAGTTTTGGGTCAGTTTCGGCTCATTTTGGGTCAGTTTTTGGGTCAGTTCTGGGGTCAGTTTCGGCTCAGTTTTTGGGTCATTTCTCGGCTCAGTTTTGGGTCATTTTCGGT
>NW_024507183.1:0-258 GCF_017590055.1 Onychostruthus taczanowskii | reverse complement strand
TGGTGCAGGGTCTGGGGACCCCTTTGGAGGCGGGGAGAGGCTTTGATGGGCCATGATGCCCCCATTGCTGTGGATAAGCTTTTCCCAGGGGTGAAGGGGCCCGTGCTGCTTGGGGTCCTCTGCCTAGTAGAAGATGGGCATTCACTGCCTCTCACCCAAGGCTTTTTCACCACACACGCAAAAATCTCTCTTCCCCTGACTCTTTGGTGTGAGAGTCTGTGTGAGTCTAGTAGCTGATAGCCCTGGGGCTGTGGTCTC
>NW_024507182.1:0-258 GCF_017590055.1 Onychostruthus taczanowskii | reverse complement strand
ACGAGGTCCCGAGACAAAGGAATGAATGAAAAAACACTTGTGTAGGTTCCAAGAAAGCGTTATTCCGAGGAGGTTCTAGGGACAGATGTCGGGGAGAACAGTCTGGCTGGCTCTTACAAAGGGAGTGGGCGTGGGGGGTGGAGACGTGAGGGAACCAACAGGTGAAGGCAAAGGGAGAATTGTATAATACAAAGGGACCAATGGGAATTACATAGAGGAGGGAGGAAGCCTCGAGGACATATCAGAAGCTAGGTTGGG
>NW_024507181.1:5604-6216 GCF_017590055.1 Onychostruthus taczanowskii | reverse complement strand
TATGGGGGCAGGGGGAGGGTCTGTGGGCTCCCCAGAGGGTTTTTGGGGTCTCCCCCGGGGGCTATGGGAGGGTCTGTGGGGTCTGCAGGGGATTTTGGGGTGCCCCAGGAGGGGCTACGGGGGCAGTGGGAACATTTGTGGGGTCCCCAGGGGTTATGGGGGCAGGGGGAGGGTCTGTGGGGTCCCCAGGGGGTTTTTGGAGTGTCCCCCGGGGGCTATGGGAGGGTCTGTGGGGTCCGCAGGGGGTTTTTGGGGTCTCCCCCGGGGGGTGAGGCGTGTTTGGGGTGGGAGGGGGGTTGTGGGGGTCTCACCTCTTGCCCCTCCCCAGGAGCTGAGCAGGAATTCTGCCCCCGGCCCCGGGGGGTTCCTGGGGATCTTCGGGGCTCTTGCCTGGGGCCCTTTTGGGGGTCCCCTCCCGGCGCTGCTGCTCCTGCGGAGACCCCAGCAGGGGCTGGGGGGAGCCGGGGGGGCCGCCTGCGGGGGGCTCTACGGTGGGCGCTCTTGCCTGGGGCCCTTTTGGGGGTCCCCTCCCGGCGCTGCTGCTCCTGCGGAGACCCCAGCAGGGGCTGGGGGGAGCCGGGGGGGCCGCCTGCGGGGGGCTCTACGGTGGGC
>NW_024507181.1:0-3765 GCF_017590055.1 Onychostruthus taczanowskii | reverse complement strand
AGCGGGGGGATTTGGGGTTAATGGGACTGTTTGAGGATTAATTGGGGGGAATGGGGGTGGGGCGGGTTCAGGGGGAACTGGGGGGATTTGGGGGTGTCACTGAGGAGCTCGAGGGGGGTCTCGGGGCAGTTCGGGGGGGGCCCTGACATCCCCCTCCCCTTCTCCCCCAGCCCTGGGCTTGTGGATCTTCCACGGTGCCACCACCCAGAGGAGCCTCTTCAGCCGCGACCCCCACGACCCCCGCGTGGCCGGTGAGACCCCCAAAGGCCCGGGACACCCAAACGACCGAGGATCCCCAAATTTGCGACCCCTCAAACTCCTGTTTCCCCCCCCCCCCCCCCCCCCCCCCCCCCCCCTCCCCAGGTCTCCCCACGGTCCCCACGGCCACGGGGCAGGTGCTGCTGGCCGGGGGCTGGTGGGGGCTCGTGCGACGCCCCGATGACCTCGGGGAGCTGCTGATGGCCTTGGGCTGGACCCTTCCCTGTGGTGAGACCCCCCAAAACCCCGCCGGGGCGCCCCTCCGTTCGCTGGGGTCCCCCCCAAAACCCTGTGTCCCTCCCAGACACCTGAGCCCCCCAAAACCCTCCCAGGCACCTGAGCCCCCCAATGCCCTTGCAGACACCTGGGTGTCCCCTGAAGACCCAAACACGCGGGGTCCTGCCCCCGTCCCTGCCCCACTGGGCACCTCCCCCCACACACCCGGGTCCTCCCCTCCCCCTTCCCCAACACCCAGACCCTCCCAACTGCCCCCCCCCAACCTGCTCCGCACCCAGGAGCCCCCCAGGCCTGTCCCCGGCCCCCTGAGCCCCGTGTCCCCCCCCAGGCCTGTCCCCGGCCCTGCTGCTGCTCCTGGCGGGGGCCGCGCTCCGCGAGCTCCGAGCGGTGGTGGGGGAGCGACGGCAGCGGCGCCGCTTTGGGGGGGCCTGGGGGGGCCTGTGCCAGCGCGTCCCCCACCGCCTGCTGCCCCTCGTCTACTGAGGACTCCTCTGAGAGCCCCCTGCGACCTACCAAGGGACCCCTTGGGACTCCCCACATTGCCTATGGAACCCTCTGGCCCCCCCATCTACTGAGGCACCTTCGGGACCCCCCCCCAGCTCCCACCCCCCATTTACTGACACTGCCGGGACCTCTCCAATGGACTGAGGGACCCCCAGCATCCCCCTGGGACCCCCCCAAGGTCACAGGGGCTTCCACAGCCCCATCGCTGTGGATCACTTGTAATAAAGTCTTGGGGTCTCCTTCTCGGGCTCTGTTAATGCCCGTGTTCATTAGTGCTCCTCTTCATTAACTAGTTTTCCTCTTCACTAATCCTTCATTAATAAATGCCTGCATTCATCAGCACACACTTTTATTAACCCGTGCCCCCCACTCATTAATTAGCACACGGAGCTTGTCTGGGGTCAGTTTACTCCTGGATGTTCTTTGGCCAGGGCATTAACAAGAAGGGTCTCTTGTTTCTTTGGGATCTGGTTGCTCCCATCCCTTATGGCACAGCTTTCCCCGGGCCACTCGGACCAGCCCTTCATCAGCTCACACCCTTAATTAATTCAGGATCTCTCCTAATGGAACCTCATCAGTCTTGAGTCCCTCTCCTTGGTGAGTGTCACTCCTGGGACTGCTTTGTGGGATGTCCTTTAGTCCTGGCCCCTAACGCGCGGTTCTGGGCCTGTTCCTTGGTCCGGATCAGGTTCTCTCCTGAATCCGCTTCCCGGGCTCTCATTAACCCCTCCCTTGATGAGTCCTGTTCCTTAGAGCGTCATTTCTGGTTTTGGGACCTTGGTTAGTCCCACTCCTTAATGAGCCAGGATCACTCAGTCCCATCGCTTAATGAGAGTCACTGCTGGCAGGGCTTTGCTGGACGTTCATTAGTCCTGTCCTTTAATGAGCAGCTTTCCCGGACCTGGTTCTCTGGAAGTTCATTAGTCCTGTCCTTTAACGAGCAGCTTTCCTGGACCTGGTTCTCTGGATGTTCATCAGGCCCATCCCTTAACCAGTGGATTCTCTCCCGGAGTGTTTCCTTGGCATCTGCCCATCTCAGTCCAGCTCCTCGATCAGCTGCCGACCCTGCACCCCCTTGTCAGCCGGGGGCGGCCGAGGACCCCCGAAAACCTCCTCGATCCTCTCCGTCACCACCCAGGGTGCCCGATCCGCCTGCCCCTCCCTGGGGGGTGGCCGGGGGCCTCCCCAGACCTTTTCCAGCCCCTCCCTGATTTCGGCCACCGCCGCCTCCTCCGTGGCCACCTCGGCGTGAACCCCCCACGCCTCCCGGGCGAGCTGGGCCAGCTCCTCGGTGGCCCCCCGGCTCCAGCTCAGCAGAAACCCGACCTTCCTGCGGGCCCCTCGGAAGCGGCTCCGCTCGGGTGGCGGCAGCGCCCGCGCCCCCGCCTTCAGCAGCCGCCACAGGTGCCACAAAGCCGCCGCCACGTCGGCGCCGGGGTCGCGACTATCGCGGCCCTCCAGCAGCTGCGCGACGGCCAGGAGCGTGCCGCTGTCGCCGAGCGGGCTCAGGGGCAGCCCCGCGGCTCGGGCGTCGTCCCGGCCGCTCAGCAGCGCCTCGGCCGTGCTGGCGAAGGGGCGGCGGTCGCGGAGCGCGGCCGAGGCGGCGATGGCGGCGTCGGCGAGCTCGGGGAGCAGCGTCTCGTCCCCGCCGTGCAGGCTCAGCGCGAAGGCGTAACCGAAGAGCGCGTTCGGCAGCTGGAACCGCACCAAGGGCGACGGCGGAGCAGCGCGGAGGGCGCTCAGCGGGGGCACCGAGGCCGGCACGGGCGGCGCGGGGCCGGGCCGACCTTCGCCGCTCTCCTCATCCTCCTCCACGGCCCCCGAGCCGTCCCCGAGCTCCTCCACTCGTCCCCGCCCGCGCCACCACCACGGCCGCCACTGCGGCAGCAGCGCCGCGGCCTCCCCGGAACTCAGCAGCCGCCGGAACCCGTCGCGCTCCGCCTCGCTGAGCTGCTCCCACAGCCCGCGACGTGTAGGCCGCGCTGGATCCCCGGGCTCGCGTAGATCGCGCAGCCCGGAAGGCGCGGGGCCCCGGGGAGAATTGCGCTCAGCGCGCAACGCCTCAAGAACCTGATCGCGGTAAAAGGCCTCGGCGCAGGGGCCGTGGGCGCGGTAGCAGCGCAGGGAGCAGAGGCGGCGGTGGCAGCGCGGGCACGTGTAGGGGGCCGCCGGAGCGCTGCAGAGCCCGCACGGAGCGGCCGCCGCCACCACCGCCGCCATCTCGGAGTCTGAGCCTGCGCTTCCGGCGCCGCCGAGGCAGGGCACGCCCCGCCCCGCCCCTCCGGGGCCATTGGCCAATCAGGGCTCGCGGTCCGGGCGTGCTCACTCCTTGGTGGCTTTCCGTCAAGCTCCGCCGCTCGGGTTTTTCCGTCTCTGCTCGGCTGCTTCAGCCGACCAATTCTATCCGCCATTCGGGCATCTCCGGTACCGGTCGGCTCTTTCCGCCGCGCCACCGAACCAGACTCTTTTCACTATAACCAGCTAATTAACGCTCCCTCTATTTAGCGCCACATCGCAGAGCCTCCCGGGGCAGGCGATGCTCTAGGTTCGAGCTGAGGGGGAAGGACGGGCGGGACCTCAAGTTTCAAATTATCTAAAATTGCAGGAAAAGGGGATTCTTGCTTAGAGTGAAAAAAAAAAAAAAAAAAAAAAAAAGGACAGTTATGGAAAAGGTGGCACCTTGCGTCTGGGAGGCATCCTGCGATGTTCAGAATTTCAGCAGGCAGCCAGCAACTCCGAGCCACTGGCCCCTGCACACGAACGCCG
>NW_024507180.1:0-258 GCF_017590055.1 Onychostruthus taczanowskii | reverse complement strand
GGGTGCTTCTCTTCATTGGAGACTAGTGGCCCCCATGTGGTTTGAGTGGATGCTCTAAATATCTGAGCTAGTTCAGCATTTGCTTAACAAAGCTGGCTTTAACCTATACTTTGAAATCTAAGAAAGCCACCATGGCCACTGTTTGACCAAAAAGTGTTCAGGCAGAGCTGCTCATACTGTAACTTCGGACAGCACTGCTGCTTTGGTTGCCAAAGTGAGGGAGTAGGAGTCAGGCTGTGCAGGCCTGGAGTTGTTGTG
>NW_024507179.1:0-258 GCF_017590055.1 Onychostruthus taczanowskii | reverse complement strand
ACCCACCATCTCTAGGCTCCACCCACCTCCTTAAGCCCCACCCACCACCCTTAAACCCCGCCCACCATTTTTAGACTCCACCCACTTCCTTAAATCCCACCCACCACCCCTAAAGTGCCTCCTATAACTTCTAAGCTCCACCCACCATAACTAAACCCCACCCACCACCCTTAAACCCTGCCCACCATGTCTAGATTCCACCCACCACCCTTAAACCCCGCCCACCATGCATAGACTCCACCCACCATGTCTAGACTC
>NW_024507178.1:0-258 GCF_017590055.1 Onychostruthus taczanowskii | reverse complement strand
GGCGCTCGCCCCACACGCTGCGCTGAGGCGGCGGCGGCGGCTGCTGCGGCGGCGCGGCGGGCGGCTGGCGGCTGGCTCCTCCTCCTTCTCCTCGGCGGGCGCAGCATGGCGGTCAAGGTGACTCTCCCGCTCCGCCGCTAGCGGCAGGAGGAGCCGGGTGGATCCCGCGCGGGGCCGGGGGCAGGCGGGGGGAGGCGGCCGCTGCCGCTGCGGGATTCCCGCGGGGCCGGGGAACGGCGCCGCGGGGGCGGTGATGGC
>NW_024507177.1:0-258 GCF_017590055.1 Onychostruthus taczanowskii | reverse complement strand
GGGGCCGAGCCGGACAAGCAGCAAAGCCGGGGAAGGGCGGTAGAGAAGCCAGCGAGTTTCCCCGCTGGGGGAGGCTCCGGGACCCCGCGAGCAGGGGATGGGGCGGCTCCCGCCCCGCTCTCACCTTTCACGAACTCCGAGGCTCCCCCCAGCACTTCGGAGGCGGCCGCCGCCGGCTCCATCTTAAAGAGGGCCCGGAGTAGCGAGGCGCGGGGCGGCTCCGAGCTCATGGCGCTCCGGGGCAGCGCCGGCGGGGCC
>NW_024507176.1:0-258 GCF_017590055.1 Onychostruthus taczanowskii | reverse complement strand
TACCGCCTACAGCCCAGGGAACTTGAACACCTGCAAACGTGCATCAAAACATGGCTAAAAAATGGATGGATTCGTCCTTCGACAAGTAGCTGGTCCTCCCCTGTGTTTTTCGTTTCAAAGAAAAACGGAGAGCTTCGCCTTGTCGTAGACTATCGCGGCCTCAATGCCCAAACGCAACCAGATAAGTTCCCACTACCCCTTATAGATGTCCTTATCGATAACCTGCATGGTTCGAAAATATTCAGCAGGTTGGACCTC
>NW_024507175.1:0-258 GCF_017590055.1 Onychostruthus taczanowskii | reverse complement strand
CCCGGGGGTGGGGTCTGCCCCCCTCGCTCTCAGGCACCTAGTGGGAGGAGAACGCAAAAAAACACCCCAAAATATCCCCCGGCTGTGCAGAAAGGGGGGGGGGGGCACACTGTACCCCCTAGCCCAGGTCCTTGTCACCCTGTCCCCTCCTGCCACCACTGCCAGGGATGTGCTGCACCCCCGGAGGGGTTGAGGGGGACATCGGGGTCCTGTGGGGACACTGAGGGACAGCGGGGCCGGGGGGGCTTTGGGTGTGGG
>NW_024507174.1:0-258 GCF_017590055.1 Onychostruthus taczanowskii | reverse complement strand
AGGGAATGGGTACCACTCTGGAATCAAGACACCTCCAGTGACCTTGGGCAAGGCAGGGAGCTTCCCACCAAGCCCTGCTCCCTGGAGCAAACACTGGCTCTGGGAGGAGGTGACCCCTGGGGAGTTTGGATGTGTCTGGTGCTCAGCTGTGCCCTGTGAGGCCCTGACTTGAGAGGGAGAAGATGCTCTGGCAGTAGGGAAATGGAGGGGGAATGTGGGGATTCGAGGTGTGGGGGACAACATGGATGTCCCTGTGGG
>NW_024507173.1:0-258 GCF_017590055.1 Onychostruthus taczanowskii | reverse complement strand
TGTCCCCGCAGGGCAGGCGCTGTCCCTGGCGCTGGTGGCCGCGCTCTGGGGCGGCACGGGCCCGTTCCTGCGGGCGGCGGCGGCGGCGGCGGAGGAGCCGCGGGGCCGGGGCCGCCTGCGGCAGCTGCTGGCCGAGCTGCGCTGCCTCTGCCGCGACTGCCGGGTGAGAAATACTTGGAATATATCTATTTTAATGATTTATAATATATATGTTATAAATATATTTTATATAGATACATATATATATATAAATATATA
>NW_024507172.1:0-258 GCF_017590055.1 Onychostruthus taczanowskii | reverse complement strand
CAGACTGGGATGGCACGGACTGGGATGACAGGGACTGGGATGGACGGACTGGGGTGGCACGGACTGGGATGGACGGACTGGGACGGACTGGGAAAAGCATTGGCTGCCATTGGCTGCCTTTGGCTCCCATCCACGTCCAAAGGTGGCCACATCAATTTGGCTTCATCCTCTTTGGGGGTCCCATCCCCCTCTTTCCCCCGCTCTCCCGCCCCTTCCCCATCGTTCCCCCAATCCCCTCCCCCGTGTTTGGTTTTGGGG
>NW_024507171.1:0-258 GCF_017590055.1 Onychostruthus taczanowskii | reverse complement strand
TTTTTCCTGTGATTTTTGGGTGATTTCTGTGCGTTCCGTGATGTCTTTGTTGTTGTTTTTCCCAGCTTTTCACGGAGCTGCTGCTGCAGGAGGGCCCCGCGCTCCGGGGGCTCCCGGAATTCCAGGAAATCCGGGATCTGGGCCGGCGCCTGGCGCTCTTCTTCAGCCTGCGGCCGCTGCGCAACCGAACGGCGCTGCTGCGGCTGCACGGGTGGGGCCGGGGCGCGGGCTGGGGTCCCCAAACAGCGGGAATTCGGG
>NW_024507170.1:4664-6233 GCF_017590055.1 Onychostruthus taczanowskii | reverse complement strand
GGACACCACCCTGGGGGGGACTGTCACTGTCCTTGGTGCCACCAGCCCAGCTGGTGGCATTGCTACTGGGTTGTCCCCATTGTCCTTTATGGGGACATTGTCCTTCCAGGTGCCACTAGCCCCACTGGTGACATCACCATTGAGCTGTCCCCATTTGGGACACCACCCTGGGGGGGACTGTCACCTTCCCAGGTGCCACCAGCCCAGCTGGGGACATCATCCTTGGGTTGATCTCATTGTCCTCCATGGGGACATTGTCCTCCCAGGTGCCACCAGCCCACCTGGTGACATCACCATTGAGCTGATTCCATTGGAGACCCCACCCTGGAGGTGACTGTCACCTTCCCTGGTGCCACCAGCCCACCTGGTGACATCGCCATTGAGCAGTCCCCATTGGGGACACCACCCTGGAGGGGACTGTCACCCTCTGAGGGACACTGCCACCCTCCGTGGTGCCACCAGCCCACCTGGTGACATCGCCATTGAGCTGTCCCCATTGTCCTTTATGGGGACATTGTCCTCCCAGGTGCCACCACCCCACCTGATGACATCGCCATTGAGCTGATTCCATTGGAGACCCCACCCTGGAGGTGACTGTCACCTTCCCTGGTGCCACCAGCCCACCTGGGGACATCGCCATTGAGCAGTCCCCATTTGTGGACACCACCCTGGAGGTGACTGTCACCTTCCCTGGTGCCACCAGCCCACCTGGTGACATCACCCTTGAGCAGTCCCCACTGGGGACACCACCCTGCATGCCCCTGTCACCTCCATGGTGCCACCACCCCACCCTTCCCCTCCTCCCTCCCCTTCCACACTCCCGCACTCAACCCTCTCCATTCCTTTTTTTTTTCTTTTTTTTTCCTTTTTTTTTCCACTTTCCCCCCCCTTCCCCGCCCGTCCCTCCGTCCGTCCGTCCGTCCCTCCGTCCGTCCTCCCTCCCTCCCTCACCTCCCCTCGTCCCTCCTGCCCGCCGCCGCCGGGTGCACCCAGTTGTTGTCGTGCAGCCCGGTGCGGCAGCCCGGCGCCTCGCGCTCGGCGCGGCGGCAGCACATCCAGTACGAGCGGCCGTAGGGCAGGTCGTGGTGGTAGGGCTTGGGGTGCCAGCGGCACAGCGACACGTCGCCGCGCTCGTACCGCTTCTTGCACTGCTTGCACGGGTCGTCCCGGTAGAGCGGGTCCCGGTTCCACCGCGAGTCGGCCGCCCGCACGCCGAACGTCTCGATGATGGATTTGAAGTAGTGGCACGAGCACTTGAGGGCGGCCAGCGCCTGCGTGGGCAGGTAGCTGAAGATCTTCACCATCACGTGCTCGGGCAGCAGCAGCATGTACTGCCGCGGCTCCAGCAGCCGCTGGATCTTGAACCGGATCTCCAGGAAGTCGTGAGAGACGTGCCGGTACAGCCGGCACAGCGCCGGGTCCCCCGCGGCCTCCCCGGCCGACGCCGACGCCGCCGACGCGGCGCTCGCTCTCCAGGAAGTCGTGAGAGACGTGCCGGTACAGCCGGCACAGCGCCGGGTCCCCCGCGGCCTCCCCGGCCGACGCCGACGCCGCCGACGCGGCGCTCGC
>NW_024507170.1:0-1690 GCF_017590055.1 Onychostruthus taczanowskii | reverse complement strand
AATTAACCCCAAATTAACCCCAAATTAACCCAAATTAACAAAATTTTACTCGAATTAACCCAAATTAATGTCAATTAACACAAATTAATGCAAAATAACCCCAATTAACCCCAAATTAACCCAAAGTAACCCAAATTAATGCCAATTAACCCCAATTAACGGTAATTGACCCCAAATTAACCCAAATTAACCCAAATTAACAAAATTTTACTCGAATTAACCCAAATTAATGTCAATTAACACAAATTAATGCAAAATAACCCCAATTAACCCCAAATTAACCCAAAGTAACCCAAATTAATGCCAATTAACCCCAATTAACGGTAATTGACCCCAAATTAACCCAAATTAACCCAAATTAACAAAATTTTACTCGAATTAACCCAAATTAATGTCAATTAACACAAATTAATGCAAAATAACCCCAATTAACCCCAAATTAACCCAAAGTAACCCAAATTAATGCCAATTAACCCCAATTAACGGTAATTGACCCCAAATTAACCCAAATTAACCCCAAATTAACCCAAATTAACAAAATTTTACTCGAATTAACCCAAATTAATGTCAATTAACACAAATTAATGCAAAATAACCCCAATTAACCCCAAATTAACCCAAAGTAACCCAAATTAATGCCAATTAACCCCAATTAACGGTAATTGACCCCAAATTAACCCAAATTAACCCAAATTAACAAAATTTTACTCGAATTAACCCAAATTAATGTCAATTAACACAAATTAATGCAAAATAACCCAAATTAACCCCAAATTAATGCCAATTAACCCCAATTAATGGTAATTAACCCCAAATTAACCCCAAATTAACCCAAATTAACAAAATTTTACTCGAATTAACCCAAATTAATGTCAATTAACACAAATTAATGCAAAATAACCCAAATTAACCCCAAATTAATGCCAATTAACCCCAATTAATGGTAATTAACCCCAAATTAACCCCAAATTAACCCAAATTAACAAAATTTTACTCGAATTAACCCAAATTAATGTCAATTAACACAAATTAATGCAAAATAACCCAAATTAACCCAAAGTAACCCAAATTAATGCCAATTAACCCCAATTAACGGTAATTGACCCCAAATTAACCCAAATTAACCCAAATTAACAAAATTTTACTCGAATTAACCCAAATTAATGTCAATTAACACAAATTAATGCAAAATAACCCAAATTAACCCAAAGTAACCCAAATTAATGCCAATTAACCCAAATTAACGGTAATTGACCCCAAATTAACCCAAATTAACCCCAAATTAACCCAAATTAACAAAATTTTACTCGAATTAACCCATATTAATGTCAATTAACACAAATTAATGCAAAATAACCCAAATTAACCCCAAATTAACCCCAAATTAACCCAAATTAACAAAATTTTACTCGAATTAACCCAAATTAATGTCAATTAACACAAATTAATGCAAAATAACCCCAATTAACCCCAAATTAACCCAAAGTAACCCAAATTAATGCCAGTTAACCCAAATTAACCCCAAATTAACCCAAAGTAACCCAAATGAATGCCAATTAACACCAACTAACCCTAAATAACACAAATTAACGCACATTAACCCAAATTAACCCAAATTAACTCAATTTTACCCCAATTAACCCCAATTAACGCTCCATTTCCCGCTGTCCCCATGTCCCCAGGTGTGTCC
>NW_024507169.1:0-258 GCF_017590055.1 Onychostruthus taczanowskii | reverse complement strand
GGGCGGGGACACACCTGGGGATACACCCGGGGGGGTGGGGACACCCCTGGGGATACACGTGGGGGGGTGGGGACACACCTGAGGAGGGGGCGACACTGCGGGGCAGGTGGGGACACACCTGAGAGGCACCTGGGGGGGTGGCGACTCACCTGGGACACTTGGGGACACACCCGGGACACACCTGGGGAGGGGGGACACTGAGGGGCAGGTGGGGATACCGGGGGGACAGGAGGTGACAAGGGATACCGGGGTGGGGGA
>NW_024507168.1:0-258 GCF_017590055.1 Onychostruthus taczanowskii | reverse complement strand
CAGCAGCAGCAGGAAGGCCACGAAGAGGCACGACACGGCGGCCACGGCCAGCACGAGCCAGCGCGTCAGGCCGGCGGCCGGCTCGCCCGGCGCCGCCGCCTCGTCGGCCGCGCTGCCCAGCTCGGCCAGCAGCTCGGCCACGCTCTCGGCCAGCACCACGCTGAGCGTGGCCGTGGCCGAGAGCGCCGGCCGCCCGTGGTCCTTGACCAGCACCACCAGGCTCTGGCGCGCCGCGTCGCGGGCCAGCGGCGAGCGCGC
>NW_024507167.1:0-258 GCF_017590055.1 Onychostruthus taczanowskii | reverse complement strand
ATCCCAATCCCAGACCCCAAAAATCCCAAATTTGCAAAGTCCCGATCCAAGACCCCAAAATTCTCAATCCCAAATCCCAATCCCAGATCCAAAAAATTCCAAATTCTCAAAAAACCCCAATCCCAAATTCCCAAAACACCAAATCCCAAAATCCCAAATCCTTTGGGACCGGAATTCCCCCCGATGTTCCCCGAGTCCATTTCCCTCCTGACTGACCCCAAGTCCCAAAATCCCCAAAATTCCAAATCCCAAAATCCC
>NW_024507166.1:0-258 GCF_017590055.1 Onychostruthus taczanowskii | reverse complement strand
GGGATCTCCGGGATCTCCGGGGTGTCATCGCAGCCGTCGCCGCTGCTGGGGAGCTCAGAGGAGCCGGCACGGCTCCGGCCCCGCGCTAATTCCCTGATGATTTTCGGGAGTGTGGCAGAAGCAGGGATGCTCCCAAAGGCTGTCCCTGTGCCAGCGCCCTGAGCGAGCACGGGTGACGTCCTGATCCTGCTCCCCAGAGCGGCTCCAACCCTGTCTGGGTTTCAGGAACAACTTCTCCAGGGAACACCCCTCAGGATG
>NW_024507165.1:0-258 GCF_017590055.1 Onychostruthus taczanowskii | reverse complement strand
CCGCCACTGCCGAGCCCAGATTCATTCGGCTCGTTCCCTTCCCCCAGCTTTGCACTGCTGTCATTTGGGGCCCCTGGATCTGGGGTCCCTGGGACAGCCTGTGCCCGTCCCGTGATGGGGGATTCACTCCCACCTTCTCCTTCAAAGCCTGGCCCCACCAAGCGGCCAATGTCCCGGCATTTTGCCATTCCCCCACTCTTCCTGTGTCACCATCATATTTTCAGGAAAAATTCCCTTGCCCAGGATTCTTCTCCTGGG
>NW_024507164.1:0-258 GCF_017590055.1 Onychostruthus taczanowskii | reverse complement strand
TAAATCCCATCATTCCAAATAAATCCCTCAGCCCTTCCCAGGGAAGCAGGGATCCAGCACTCATTTTTTGGGAAGACAAATCCCAGCATTCCAAAGAAATCCCTCTGCCCTTTCTGGAGAAGCAGGGATCCAGCACACATTTTTGGGGAGATAAATTATTCCAGATAAATCCCTCTGCCTTACCCAGGGAAGCAGGGATCAGCACACATATTTGGGAAGATAAATCCCAGAATTCCAAATAAATCCCAGCATTCCAAA
>NW_024507163.1:0-258 GCF_017590055.1 Onychostruthus taczanowskii | reverse complement strand
CAATCCAAACAATTCTGTGATTCTATGTCTTAAAATGGGCAGATGCCTTACATGCTATTTTGAAATCTTAGTATTTAAGAAAAATTTAGAGTGATGGGCTGAGAGGATAAATATAGTCTAGAAAATGTTGTAGGGAAAATAACAGGAAGGCTATAAATGACATAATTTAGAATCAGGGATTAGGTAAAGCACCTGCATTAGGAATTACATGATACAAAAATGTGTGTTTACATTCTGGCTAACCCAGGAATGAAAAAT
>NW_024507162.1:0-258 GCF_017590055.1 Onychostruthus taczanowskii | reverse complement strand
GTCACCAAACACCTCGTGAAAGCCAGAACTAGCAGCTCTTGTGCTTGGTTAGTCTCCCAAGCAGTGCCATTTGCAATGACTCCTGTACCAGCAGTAGGAGGTTCTCTGCTGAACCTGCAGTGACTGCCCACAGCTGGCACCCTAAGCTGCTGTCACAGGTAACTAAAAAAAACACACCACAGCAACTCCACCCAAGTACCAGTCCCATTTTTCAGAATAAAATGGAAACAATATTCCTGTTAACTAAACCATCAGCTA
>NW_024507161.1:0-258 GCF_017590055.1 Onychostruthus taczanowskii | reverse complement strand
AGGGAAAGCCAGGAGACCTGCAGTGCCTGCAGGTGGAGCAGAGCCCACCCTGTGCTGCCTGCCAGGCTCCTGACTCTCACATCTGCCCACACAGCCAGGGCAGCACGGGCTGTGCTGCAGCCAGGCGAGGTGGGCTGGGGAGATGGGGCATCTCTGGGGGGGGCTGGGGCCTCTCCTGGGGGGCTGGGGGCACTGGGGCCTCTCCTGCAGCCAGGTGAGATGGGCACAGGGGAACTGGTTCCTCTTCTGGGGCACTGG
>NW_024507160.1:0-259 GCF_017590055.1 Onychostruthus taczanowskii | reverse complement strand
TTTTTCAAAAGTGGGCGTGGCTTAACCTCTGCCCCTCCCCCCAAGATGGCGTCGCCGCCCTACAGCCCCTTCCCGGCGCAGTTCCCGCCCCTCCCCCCGCAGGGCGGGGCCAGGCCACGCCCCTCCCCCGCCCGGCGCAGCAAAGGGACCCGGAGGGGGCAGGTACGGGGGAGGGGCCACAAAGGGGAGGGGCTAAAGTGGGGGAAAGGGGAGGGGCTAAAGGAGGAGGAGCTAAAGTGGGGGTCACAAAGGGGAGGGG
>NW_024507159.1:4485-6261 GCF_017590055.1 Onychostruthus taczanowskii | reverse complement strand
GGGGGGGGAGGGAACCCCTTCAGTGGTCCCACAAATGGGGGAGGGGGGGGATCCCCAAATTTTGGGGGAGCCCTTGGAGATTCCTCCCTCCCCCCACCCCAAATTTTGGGGGTCCCAAATCACCGGGACCCCCCACCCAAAATACCGCGGGGGGGGGACCCCAAAATCCCCCAAAAAGGCACCAAGGACCCCCCCCCAAATTCAGGATTTTGGGGGATTTGGGGGTAATTTTTGGGATGATTTCGGGGTGGTTTTGGGGTGATTTTGGGGTGATTTTGGGGTGATTTTGGGGGTGATTTTTGGGTAATTTTTGGGGTAATTTGGGGGTGATTTTTGGGGTGATTTCGGGGTGGTTTTGGGGTAATTTTTGGGGTGATTTTTGGGTAATTTCAGGGTGGTTTTGGGGTGATTATTGAGGTGGTTTCGGGGTAATTTTGGGGTAATTTTTGGGGTGATTTTTGGGGTAATTTGGGGGTGATTTTGGGGTGATTTCTGGGTGGTTTTTGGGGAAATTTTTGGGGTGATTTTTGGGGTGGTTTCGGGGTAATTTTGGGGTAATTTTTGGGTAATTTGGGAATGATTTTGGGGTAATTTAGGGGTGATTTTTGCGGTGATTTTTGGGGTAATTTTGGGGTAATTTTTGGGGTGATTTTGGGGTGATTTCGGGGTAATTTTTGGGTAATTTGGGAATGATTTTGGGGTAATGTAGGGGTAATTTTTGGGGTGATTTTTGGGTAATTTGGGGGTGATTTCGGGATAATTTGGGGGTAATTTGGGAGTGATTTTTGGGGTGATTTCGGGGCAATTTTTGGGGTGATTTTTGGGTAATTTGGGGGTGATTTCGGGATAATTTGGGGGTAATTTGGGAGTGATTTTTGGGGTGATTTCGGGGCAATTTTTGGGGTGATTTTTGGGTAATTTGGGGGTGATTTCGGGATAATTTGGGGGTAATTTGGGAGTGATTTTTGGAGTGATTTCGGGGTGATTTTGGGGCAATTTTTGGGGGGATTTTTGGGTAATTTGGGGGGGATTTCGGGATAATTTGGGGGTAATTTGGGAGGGATTTTTGGAGTGATT
Organism: Onychostruthus taczanowskii; assembly: GCF_017590055.1. Taxonomy (NCBI): domain Eukaryota; kingdom Metazoa; phylum Chordata; class Aves; order Passeriformes; family Passeridae; genus Onychostruthus; species Onychostruthus taczanowskii. The sequence continues at coordinate 5,184 of NW_024507159.1, read as the reverse complement.
TCGGGGTGATTTTTGGGGTAATTGTTGGGGAATTTCAGGGTGGTTTTGCGGTGATTTTTGGGGTGGTTTCGGGGTAATTTCGCGGTAATTTTTGGGCAATTTGGGGGTGATTTTGGAGTAATTTGGGGTAATTTTGGGGTGATTTGGGGTAGTCTCTCACCTCCTCCCAGCGGATGAATTTGCTGCGGACGGGACCGGGACCGGACCGGGAACAGAACCGGGACCGGGGGCAGAACCGGGAGCAGAACCCGGGACAGATCCCGACCCCGACCCCGACCCCGACCCCGACCCCGAACCCGGACCCGAACCCGGACCCGAACCCGGACCCGGACCCGGACCCGAACCCGGACCCGGGAGCGGCGCCGCCATCGCGGACCGCGACGGGGGCGTGGCCAAGGGAGGGGCGTGGCCCGGACCGCGGATATTAATCCAGAGGAGGGGCGTGGTCTAAATGGGCGTGTCCGAATGGGGCGTGGCCACCGAGCTTCAACTGAACCGGAAATGGGCGTAGCCTAAACTGGGTGCGACCAACAAGGGGGCGTGGTTGTTGCCATAAGTGGGCGTGGCCAACCGACAGCGGGGGCGCTGCCGGGGGAGCCACCAAGGGGCGTGGCCTCAGCGGGGCGTGGCCAGGACACAAAGGCGGCGGAAGCGGCGGCGCGCGCGGGGTGGGCGTGGCCCCGCCGCCGAGGGGGGCGT
>NW_024507159.1:0-4379 GCF_017590055.1 Onychostruthus taczanowskii | reverse complement strand
GCGTCTGCTTCGCCCCCGCGGCGGCGGCGGCGGCGGCGGCACCGGAGGAGGGCCCGGGGCGGGGCCGCGGGAAGGTCACGGTGCGCTACGACCGCAGGGAGCTCCGCAAGCGGCTGCACCTCGAGGAGTGGATCCTGGGGCAGCTGACGGCGCTCTACGACTGCCGGGTACCGGGAACCGGGAGGGAGCGGGGAACGGGAACCGGGACCGGGGAACGGAATGGGAACGGGAACGGGAATGGGAATGGGAACGGGAATGGGAACGGGGAATGGGAACGGGAACCGGGAACGGGAATGGGAACGGGAACCGGGACCGGGGGGGAGCGGGAGCGGGAACGGGAATGGGAACCGGGAACCGGGAACGGGAGGGAGCGGGAGCGGGGACGGGGAATGGGAACGGGAATGGGAATGGGAACGGGAATGGGAATGGGAACGGGAACCGGGAACGGGAATGGGAACGGGTACCGGGACCGGGAGGGGAACGGGGACAGGAACCGGGGAATGGGAATGGGAACCGGGAACGAGAATGGGAACGGGTACCGGGAACCGGGAGGGAGCGGGAGCGGGGACGGGGAACGGGAATGGGAACCGGGAATGGGAACCAGAAATGGGAACGGGAACCGGGACCGGGAGGGAGCGGGGACGGGGAATCGGGGAATGGGAACGGGGAATGGGGATGGGTAACGGGAAACGGGATTTTTGGACTAGGAATGGGGACGGGAACGGGGACGGGAATGTGAACCAGAACGGGAACCGGGAACGGGGACAGGAACGGGAGCGGGGACACGGTGGGGACACGGCCGGGGGGGGCACCGGGACCGGCTCCGGGACCCCCTCGGGACCCCAAAATCGCCCCAAAGCAACGGCAAGAATCGCCCAAAAATCGCCCCAAAATCACCCCAAAATCATCCCCCAGTCACCTCAAAAACCATCTCCAAAATCACCCCAAAATCACCTCAAAAATCAGCTCCTAATTCACCCCAAAATCACCCCAAAATCATCCCCCCAGCACCTCAAAAACCATCTCCAAAATCACCCCAAAAATCGCCCCAAAATCCCCCCAAAATCATCCCCCCAGCACCTCAAAAACCATCTCCAAAATCACCCCAAAAATCGCCCCAAAATCCCCCCAAAATCATCCCCCCAGCACCTCAAAAACCATCTCCAAAATCACCCCAAAAATCGCCCCAAAATCCCCCCAAAATCATCCCCCCAGCACCTCAAAAACCATCTCCAAAATCACCCCAAAAATCGCCCCAAAATCCCCCCAAAATCATCCCCCCAGCACCTCAAAAACCATCTCCAAAATCACCCCAAAAATCGCCCCAAAATCCCCCCAAAATCATCCCCCCAGCACCTCAAAAACCATCTCCAAAATCACCCCAAAAATCGCCCCAAAATCACCTCAAAAATCAGCTCCTAATTCACCCCAAAATCACCCAAAAAATCGCCCCAAAATCACCCCAAAATCACCCCAAAATCATCCCCCATCACCTCAAAAATCAGCCCAAAAATCACCCCAAAATCACCCAAAAATCGCCCCAAAATCACCCCCAAAATCATCCCCCATCACCTCAAAAATCACACCAAAAATCACCCCAAAATCACCCCAAAATCATCTCAAAATCAACTCAAAACTGCCCCAAAATCACCCAAAAATCACCCCAAAATCACCTGAAAAATCGCCCCAAAATCACCCCAAAACCATTCCCGCAATCACCTCAAACTTGTCCCAAAATCGCCCCCAATTCACCCAAAATCGCCTCCAAATTCACCCAAAATCGCCCCCAATCCACCCAAAATCAGCCCAAAACCTCCCCCGGGGCCCTGAGCCCCCAAGGCCCCGGGGCCCCCCCAAATCCCGAATTTGGGGCAGGAGGAGGAGATCCCGGAGCTGGAGATCGACGTGGACGAGCTGCTGGACATGGAGAGCGACGGCGCGCGCAGCGCCCGCGTGCAGGTGGGGGCGGGACGGGGAAACGGGGGGAAAACGGGGGGAAACGGGCAAAAACGGGGGAAATGGGGAAAAAAACGGGGGAAATGGGGCAAAAAACGGGGGAAATGGGGAAAAAAACGGGGGAAAAACGGGCAAAAAATGGGGAAAATTGGACAAAAATGGGGAAAAACGGGGAAAAACGGGGAAAAATGGGGGAAAATGGGGGAAAAAAGGGGGAAAATGGACAAAAAATGGGGGGAAATGGGGGAAAAACGGGGGAAAATGGGGAAAAATGGGGGAAATGGGGAAAAACGGGACAAAAATGGGCAATAAATGGAGGGAAAATGGACAAAAATGGAGGAAAATGGACAAAAATTGGGGAAAACGGGGGAAAACGGGGGGAAACAGGGAAAAACGGGCAAAAATGGGGAAAAATGGGCAAAAAGCCTACCAAGACAAAGCAAAAATGGGCAAAAACAACTAAAAATGGGGAAAACCGGGCAATAAATGGACAAAAAACAGACAAAAACGGGCAATAAATGGACAAAAAAAGGCAATAAATGGACAAAAATGGGCAAAAAACCTACCAAAACTTAGCAAAAATGGGCAAAAATAACTAAAAATGGGGAAAAACGGGCAAAAAATGGACAAAAATGGGGAAAAACAGGCAAAAATGGACAACAAATTGACAATAATGGGCAAAAAGCTTCCCAAAAATGGCCAAAACGGGCAAAAATAACTAAACATGGGGGGGAAATGGCCGAAAACAGGCAAAAATGGGGAAAAAATGGACAAGAAGCTGACAAAAAACCGACAAAAATGGGCACTAAATGGACAAAAGTGGGCAAAACCAACTAAAAATGGGGCAAAAACGGGCAAAAAATGGACAAAAATGGGGAAAACGGGCAAAAATGGGGGGAAAAGGGGGAAAATGGGCAATAGATAGGCAATAAATGGACAAAAATGGGCAAAAAGCCTCCCAGAAACAGCCAAAATGGGCAAAAACAAGTAAAAATGGGGAAAAAACGGCCAAAACCTAGCAAAAAAGTGACAAAAATGGGCAAAAAACCTACCAAAACCAGCCAAAAATGGGCAAAAACAACTAAAAATGGGGGGGAAACGGCCAAAACCCGGCAAAAAAAGGAGAAAAATGGGTGAAAAAAAACTAAAAATGGGCAAAACTGGCCAAAAACAACTAAAAATGGGAGAAAATGACCCAAAACCTGACAAAAATGGGCAAAAAAAGTACCAAAAACAGCAAAAAATGGGGGAAAACAGCCAAAAATGGGCAAAAAATGGGCAAAAACCGGGCAGAAATGGGCAAAAACGGCCAAAATCACCCCAAAACTTCCCCAAAATCATCCCCAAAACCACTGCAGCCTCCCTGAAACCACTCAAACCAGCCAAAAATGGCCCCAGTCACCCCAAAATCATCCCAAAATGGCCAAAATTACCCCAAAATCAGCCTGAAATGGCCAAAAAAGCTCCAAAATGACCCCAAAATCATCCCCAAAACCTCCGAAACCACCCTGGAACTGCCAAAATCACCCTAAAAAACCCCAAAATCATCCAAAAATCACCTGAAACCGCCCCAAAACCACCCTGAAATGGCCAAAATCACCCCAAAATCAGCCAAAAATGGCCCAAATCACCCCAAAATCATCCCAAAATGGCCAAAATCACCCCAAAATCAGCCGAAATAACCCCAGAGTCATCCTAAAATCACCCGAAATCAGCTGAAATGACCCCAAAACCATCCCCAAAATCCCCCAAAATCATCCTCGGAGTCGCCCCAAACACCACCCTAAAATCACCCCGAATGTCCCAAATATCATCCCAAAATCTTCCCAAAAAATCGCATCAAAATTGCCCCAAAATCATCCCAAAACCCCCAAAAATCACCCCAAAAATCGCCCCAAAATGCCTTGGGGTCCCTCTCAGGAACACCCCCAAAATCCCCCCAAAATCCTCCCCAAAAATCCCCAAAATCCTCCCCAAAATCCCCCCCAAAATCCCCCAAAAATCCCTCAACCCCCCAAAAATCCCCAAATCCCCCCAAATTCTGGGCGTGGCCGTGGGGGAGGGGCCTGGGAGGGTTCAGGGACCCCCCCAAATTTTGGGGGACCCCAAATCGTGACCCCAAATCCTCCCCTCCCCCCCCCAGGAGATCCTCGTTGACTGTTACAAACCCACCGAGGTGAGTTTGGGGCATTTCGGGGAATTTTGGGGAATTTTGGGGAGATTTGGGGGATTTTGAGGGAGATTTTGGGGGATTTCAGGGACTTTTGGGGCATTTTGAGGGGATTTTAGGGAATTTTGGGGAGATTTGGGGGATTTAGGGGGATTTTGAGGGAAATTTTGGGGAATTTCTGGGATTTTGGGGCATTTTGGGGGGATTTTAGGGAATTTTTGGGGGATTTGGGTGAATTTTGGGACATTTTTGG
>NW_024507158.1:0-259 GCF_017590055.1 Onychostruthus taczanowskii | reverse complement strand
CCCCTTGTGTCACTGCCTGCTGCCACCCCCACTGTCACCTCCCCAGTGTCACCTCCCCCAGTGTCACCTCCCGGGGTCACCCCCCCATTGTCACCTACCCCAGTGTCACCTCCCGCTGTCACCTCCTGGTGCCACCCCCAATGTCACCTCCTGAGGTCACCCCTGCTGCCACCCCCCAATGTCACCTCCCCAGTGTCACCTCCCGGGGTCACCCCCTTGTGTCACTAGCTGGTGCCACCCCCAATGTCACCTCCCCCAG
>NW_024507157.1:0-259 GCF_017590055.1 Onychostruthus taczanowskii | reverse complement strand
ACCATCGTGTCCAAGGCATGGGAGTGACAAGCAGGATCCCTCACCTCCCGACTGACAGCTGCCATCTCTCCTTCAGCCATGCGTGTCTGTCTGACAACGTCCTGCAAAGTTCCTCCATCCATGTATTCCATCACCAGCCAGAGATCTCCACCAACAAGGAAGCTGGGAGAGGAAAACAATGGCATGGAGATGAATGTGCAGTGCTCCATTCCCCCATGGAAAAGCCTGGAGTGGAGTTTTGTTTCCAGGTCACTTGTCA
>NW_024507156.1:0-259 GCF_017590055.1 Onychostruthus taczanowskii | reverse complement strand
GGGGGGGTGCGTGTGCAAGGCGGGTGCACGTGGAGAGGGGCGCTCGCGCGCACAGGTGTGCAAGGCGGGGCCGCTCTCACACCTGGGGGGGCACGCTCGTGTGCAAGGGCGTGTCTGCCCCCCCCCACCCACCGGGGCCGTCTCCTCCCCGTGACCTTCAGGGGGACACGGGGGGGACACGGGTGGCCCCTGCCCCTCCCCCACCCAGAGCCCCCCCCTAAAGCGCCCCCGGGGGGGCTCAGAGGGATGGGGGGGGGGG
>NW_024507155.1:0-259 GCF_017590055.1 Onychostruthus taczanowskii | reverse complement strand
GGACACCTGGGAGGGACACCTGGGACACCTGGGACGGTGGGACACCTGGGACACCTGGGAGGGGACAGGTGAGACACCTGGGACAGGTGTGGTGTCACCTGGGACACCTGGGGAGGGACAGGTGTGTTGTCACCTGTGCCAGGTGAGTCTGACAGCTGCACTGAGTCTGTTACCTGCGCCAGGTGAGCTGGGCACACCTGGGGATGCAGAAAAAAAAAGGAGAAAAATGAGAAAAAATTGGTAAAAATGATGAAAAAAA
>NW_024507154.1:0-259 GCF_017590055.1 Onychostruthus taczanowskii | reverse complement strand
GTCAAGGGGGTCCCAGGAGGGTCAGGGGAGTCCAGGGAAAGTCAGAGGGGTCCCAGGAGGGTCTCAGGGTGTCCCAGTGGGGGTCTGAGGAGGGTCAGGGGATCTCAGGAAGGTCAGAGGGGTCTCAGGGGGGTCTTTGGAGGGTCGAGGAGGTGTGATGGGTGGTCCCAGGACTGTCAAGGGGATCCTACGGGTCCCAGGGGGTCTTAGGGGGGTCTCAGAGGGGTCTCAGGAATGTCAGGGGGATCCTAGGCGGTCT
>NW_024507153.1:0-259 GCF_017590055.1 Onychostruthus taczanowskii | reverse complement strand
GGTCCTGCCTGGGCCTGTGCTCTCTTGGCATGGGAAGAGGTGGGAGCTGTCCTGGGATTGCTTTTAAACTACTCAGAAGTCCAGGTCAGTCCAGGGGGTTTGGTACCACAGCCTTTGGGTGGCTGGAATGGAGTTACCACCCCCCTGATACTGGGAACTGGGAATGGGAGGGATCCCAGCTGCAGTCAGGCAAAGCCTGGATGTGTTCCCTGCTCTGACAGTGAGGGACAGCAGAGAGCACCCGGTGACAGTGAGGTGT
>NW_024507152.1:0-259 GCF_017590055.1 Onychostruthus taczanowskii | reverse complement strand
TAGGGGTCACTCTGCCCTATAGATCCACTGAGATCCACTGAGATCCATAGGGACAACTCAACCCCACAGCCCCATAGATCCCATAGGAGCAAACTCAACCCCACAGACCCCATAGGGACACTTCAGCCCCACAGATCCCACAGGGACACCTCAACCCCACTGCCCTATAGGGACACCTCAACTCCACAGCCCCACAGATCCCATAGGAGCAAACTCGACCCCACAGCCCCACAGGGACACCTCAGCCCCATAGATCCCA
>NW_024507151.1:0-259 GCF_017590055.1 Onychostruthus taczanowskii | reverse complement strand
TTTGCCATCTGGCCCGTGCCCTCTGTGCCAGCAGCAGGGCACACCTGGAAGCCAGAAGAGCAGGGCAGGCAGACAGGTCCTGGCTTCTTTACCCAGGTGTGTGTTTAGCCTGCGCAGCCCTAACCTCTGCTCTGGTATGCACTAAATATTGCTTGTTTGTCCAAGGTGATAAAGGGCCCTGAGCATGTGAGCCCTGCTGTTGGCTAAAGCCTTGGGAAGTTATGCAACAGTCAGGAACTCCTTCCTTGTGTCCCAGAGC
>NW_024507150.1:0-259 GCF_017590055.1 Onychostruthus taczanowskii | reverse complement strand
TTTGAGCCATCCAGGGCATCCAGAGAGTTGTCCTGGGTTCTGACACTTCCCCACTGCAACCAAACGAACTGTTGGCTAAAGAAGCTGTTAGTTGAAGGACAAAAGTATTCTTCCCTAAGTGGTGAGGTCACCTGGTCCCTTCTCACAGCTTTTTATAAAGCCAGTGCCACAAAACCTCCAATCTGTTAATGAGAAAACAAAGCCTGGAGGGCCACACCCTGGATATCTTAATATTCCTGGTTTTTTTTTTTTTTTTTTT
>NW_024507149.1:0-259 GCF_017590055.1 Onychostruthus taczanowskii | reverse complement strand
CCCGGCCACGCCCCGCTGAGGTCCCCGCCGTCATTCCCGCGGCGATCTCCATCTCCAGAGGGCAGAAAAGCTCCACAGGAAGCCCTTGACCGTGGCAGATGTTCCGCAGGTGCCAGCAGTTGTTTTCTTCCATAAGAAATGTGAAACACGCCTTGTTTTTAAAATGTTAAGAGTTTAATCGTAATACAATGGTTGTAAAAATAGTAATATAAGTGGAGTAGTAAAAATTTGAGCAATTTGGATTAGGACAATATGAGAC
>NW_024507148.1:0-6266 GCF_017590055.1 Onychostruthus taczanowskii | reverse complement strand
GGAAAAGTTGGGTGAAAATTAGGTGAAAATTGAGTGAAAATTGGGTAAAAATTGGGTGAAAATTGGGTGAAAATCGGGTGAAAATTGGGTGAAAATTGAGTGAAAATCGGGGGAAAAATGAGGGAAAATTGGGCGAAAATCGGGGGAACTTGCGTAAATAAAGGGCAAAAGTTTGGGGAAAATTGAGGGGAAATGGGAAATGGGGGAAAGTTGAGAGGAATTGGGTGAAAATTGAGTGAAAATCGGGGGAAAAATGAGGGAAAATTGGGCGAAAATCGGGGGAACTTGCGTAAATAAAGGGCAAAAGTTTGGGGAAAATTGAGGGGAAATGGGAAATGGGGGAAAGTTGAGAGGAATTGGGTGAAAATTGAGTGAAAATCGGGGGAAAAATGAGGGAAAATTGGGCGAAAATCGGGGGAAATTGCGTAAATAAAGGGCAAAAGTTTGGGGAAAATTGAGGGGAAATGGGAAATGGGGGAAGGTTGAGAGGAATTGGGTGAAAATTGAGTGAAAATTGGGTGGAAATCGGGTGAAAATCGGGTGAAAATCGAGTGAAAATTGGGTGAAAATTGGGTGAAGATTGGATGAAAATTGCATAAAAATCAAGTGAAAATTGGGTGAAAATTGGGTGAAAAATGAGGGAAAATTGGGTGAAAAATGAGGGAAAGTTGGGTGAAAGTTGGGCGAAAAATGAGGGAAAGTTGGGTGAAAGTTGGGCGAAAAATGAGGGAAAGTTGGGTGAAAGTTGGGCGAAAAATGAGGGAAAGTTGGGTGAAAGTTGGGCGAAAAATGAGGGAAAGTTGGGTGAAAGTTGGGCGAAAAATGAGGGAAAGTTGGGTGAAAGTTGGGCGAAAAATGAGGGAAAGTTGGGTGAAAGTTGGGCGAAAAATGAGGGAAAGTTGGGTGAAAGTTGGGCGAAAAATGAGGGAAAGTTGGGTGAAAGTTGGGCGAAAAATGAGGGAAAGTTGGGTGAAAGTTGGGCGAAAAATGAGGGAAAGTTGGGTGAAAGTTGGGCGAAAAATGAGGGAAAGTTGGGTGAAAGTTGGGCGAAAAATGAGGGAAAGTTGGGTGAAAGTTGGGCGAAAAATGAGGGAAAGTTGGGTGAAAGTTGGGCGAAAAATGAGGGAAAGTTGGGTGAAAGTTGGGCGAAAAATGAGGGAAAGTTGGGTGAAAGTTGGGCGAAAAATGAGGGAAAGTTGGGTGAAAGTTGGGCGAAAAATGAGGGAAAGTTGGGTGAAAGTTGGGCGAAAAATGAGGGAAAGTTGGGTGAAAGTTGGGCGAAAAATGAGGGAAAGTTGGGTGAAAGTTGGGCGAAAAATGAGGGAAAGTTGGGTGAAAGTTGGGCGAAAAATGAGGGAAAGTTGGGTGAAAGTTGGGCGAAAAATGAGGGAAAGTTGGGTGAAAGTTGGGCGAAAAATGAGGGAAAGTTGGGTGAAAGTTGGGCGAAAAATGAGGGAAAGTTGGGTGAAAGTTGGGCGAAAAATGAGGGAAAGTTGGGTGAAAGTTGGGCGAAAAATGAGGGAAAGTTGGGTGAAAGTTGGGCGAAAAATGAGGGAAAGTTGGGTGAAAGTTGGGCGAAAAATGAGGGAAAGTTGGGTGAAAGTTGGGCGAAAAATGAGGGAAAGTTGGGTGAAAGTTGGGCGAAAAATGAGGGAAAGTTGGGTGAAAGTTGGGCGAAAAATGAGGGAAAGTTGGGTGAAAGTTGGGCGAAAAATGAGGGAAAGTTGGGTGAAAGTTGGGCGAAAAATGAGGGAAAGTTGGGTGAAAGTTGGGCGAAAAATGAGGGAAAGTTGGGTGAAAGTTGGGCGAAAAATGAGGGAAAGTTGGGTGAAAGTTGGGCGAAAAATGAGGGAAAGTTGGGTGAAAGTTGGGCGAAAAATGAGGGAAAGTTGGGTGAAAGTTGGGCGAAAAATGAGGGAAAGTTGGGTGAAAGTTGGGCGAAAAATGAGGGAAAGTTGGGTGAAAGTTGGGCGAAAAATGAGGGAAAGTTGGGTGAAAGTTGGGCGAAAAATGAGGGAAAGTTGGGTGAAAGTTGGGCGAAAAATGAGGGAAAGTTGGGTGAAAGTTGGGCGAAAAATGAGGGAAAGTTGGGTGAAAGTTGGGCGAAAAATGAGGGAAAGTTGGGTGAAAGTTGGGCGAAAAATGAGGGAAAGTTGGGTGAAAGTTGGGCGAAAAATGAGGGAAAGTTGGGTGAAAGTTGGGCGAAAAATGAGGGAAAGTTGGGTGAAAGTTGGGCGAAAAATGAGGGAAAGTTGGGTGAAAGTTGGGCGAAAAATGAGGGAAAGTTGGGTGAAAGTTGGGCGAAAAATGAGGGAAAGTTGGGTGAAAGTTGGGCGAAAAATGAGGGAAAGTTGGGTGAAAGTTGGGCGAAAAATGAGGGAAAGTTGGGTGAAAGTTGGGCGAAAAATGAGGGAAAGTTGGGTGAAAGTTGGGCGAAAAATGAGGGAAAGTTGGGTGAAAGTTGGGCGAAAAATGAGGGAAAGTTGGGTGAAAGTTGGGCGAAAAATGAGGGAAAGTTGGGTGAAAGTTGGGCGAAAAATGAGGGAAAGTTGGGTGAAAGTTGGGCGAAAAATGAGGGAAAGTTGGGTGAAAGTTGGGCGAAAAATGAGGGAAAGTTGGGTGAAAGTTGGGCGAAAAATGAGGGAAAGTTGGGTGAAAGTTGGGCGAAAAATGAGGGAAAGTTGGGTGAAAGTTGGGCGAAAAATGAGGGAAAGTTGGGTGAAAGTTGGGCGAAAAATGAGGGAAAGTTGGGTGAAAGTTGGGCGAAAAATGAGGGAAAGTTGGGTGAAAGTTGGGCGAAAAATGAGGGAAAGTTGGGTGAAAGTTGGGCGAAAAATGAGGGAAAGTTGGGTGAAAGTTGGGCGAAAAATGAGGGAAAGTTGGGTGAAAGTTGGGCGAAAAATGAGGGAAAGTTGGGTGAAAGTTGGGCGAAAAATGAGGGAAAGTTGGGTGAAAGTTGGGCGAAAAATGAGGGAAAGTTGGGTGAAAGTTGGGCGAAAAATGAGGGAAAGTTGGGTGAAAGTTGGGCGAAAAATGAGGGAAAGTTGGGTGAAAGTTGGGCGAAAAATGAGGGAAAGTTGGGTGAAAGTTGGGCGAAAAATGAGGGAAAGTTGGGTGAAAGTTGGGCGAAAAATGAGGGAAAGTTGGGTGAAAATTGGGTGACAGTCGAGTGAAAATTGGGTGAAAACTGGGTGAAAAATGAGGGAAAGTTGGGTGAAAATTGGATGAAAATTGCATAAAAATCAAGTGAAAATTGGGTGAAAATTGAGTGAAAATTGGGTGAAATTGGGTGAAAATCGGGTGAAAATTGGGTGAAAATTGAGTGAAAATCGGGGGGAAAATGAGGGAAAATTGGGTGAAAATCGGGTGGAAATCGAGTGAAAATTGGGCGAAAATAGGGTGGAAATTGGGTGAAAAATGAGGGAAAGTTGGGTGGAAATTGGGTGGAAAATGGGGGAAAATGGGAGAAAATTGGATAAAAATTGGGGGGAAAATGGGGCAAAAGTTGGGTGAAAATTGAGTGGAAAATGGGAGAAAATTGGATAAAAATTGGGGGGAAAATGGGGGGGAAATGGGGCAAAATTGGGGGGAAAATGGGGCAAAAGTTGGGTGAAAATTGAGTGGAAAATGGGAGAAATGTGGGGAGAATTGGGGAAAAATGAGAAAAAAATGGGGAGAATTGGGGGAAAATCGGGGGAAAGTGGAAATTGGGTGGAAAATGGGGGAAAATGGGAGAAAATTGGATAAAAATTGGGGGCAAAATTGGGGGGAAAATGGGGGGGAAATGGGGCAAAAGTTGGGTGAAAAATGAGGGAAAGTTGGGTGAAAATCGGGTGAAAATTGGGCGAAAATAGGGTGGAAATTGGGTGAAAAATGAGGGAAAGTTGGGTGAAAATTGAGTGAAAAATGAGGGAAAATTGGGTGAAAATTGAGTGAAAAATGAGGGAAAGTTGGGTGAAAATCGGGTGAAAATTGGGCGAAAATAGGGTGGAAATTGGGTGAAAAATGAGGGAAAGTTGGGTGGAAATTGGGTGGAAAATGGGGGAAAATGGGAGAAAATTGGATAAAAATTGGGGGGAAAATGGGGCAAAAGTTGGGTGAAAATTGAGTGGAAAATGGGAGAAATGTGGGGAGAATTGGGGAAAAATGAGAAAAAAATGGGGAGAATTGGGGGAAAATCGGGGGAAATGGGGGAATTGGGGCAAAAATTGGGTGAAAATTGCTGAAAACTGAGTAAAAATTGGGTGAAAAATGAGCAAAAAGCAGGTGAAACTTGGGTGGAAAATGGGGGTAAAATTGAGTGAAAATTGAGTGAAAAAAGGGCAAAAATTAGGTGAAAACTGGGTGAAAATTGAGTGGAAAATGGGAGAAAAGTGGGGGGAATTGGGTGAAAATTGGGTGAAAATTGAGGGAAAAAACGGCAAAAATTAGGTGAAAATTGGGGGGAAAATGGAGGAAAAATGAGCAAAAACCTGGAGAAAAATGGATGGAAATTGAGTGAAAATTGAGTAAATAAAGGGCAAAAGTTGGGGGAAAATTGGGGGAAAATGGGGGAAAAATGGGCAAAAATTGGGGGGAAGTGGGGGAAAATTGGGGTGAAAATTGGGTGAAAAATGGAGAAAAAATGAGCAAAAAACCAGGGGAAAGTTGGGTGAAAGAAGAGTAAAAATCTGGTGGAAAATGGGCAAAAAATGGGGATTTTGGTGCAAAATGTGATTTTTTTTTTCGGGGGATTTCGGGGCTTTTTGGGGCAATTTTGGGGTTGTGATTTTTGGGTGGATTTTGGGTGAAAAATGGGCAAAACTTGGGAAAAAAGGGGATTTTGGTGCAAAATTCAATTCTTTTGTAGGGATTTTGGGTGAAAATTGGGTGGAAAATTGGGTGAAAAATTGGGCAAAAATTGGGGATTTTGGTGCAAAATTTGATTCTTTTGGGGGGATTTTGGGGCTTTTTGGGGCAGTTTTGGGGTGGGAATTTTTTTGGGGGGCATTTTTGGGTGAAAATTGGCTGGAAAATGGGCAAAGATTGGGCAAAAAATGGGGATTTTGGTGCAAAATTTGATCATTTTGGGGGGATTTTGGGGCTTTTTGGGGCAGTTTTGGGGTGGGGATTTTTGCGTGAAAATTGGCTGGAAAATGGGCAAAAATTGGTCAAAAATTGGGGTTTTTGGTGCAAAATTTGATCATTTTGGGGGGATTTTGGGGCTTTTTCGGGGAATTTTGGGTGAAAATTGGGTAAAAAATGGGCAAAAATTGGGGATTTTGGTGCAAAATTTGATTCTTTTGGGGGGATTTTGGGGCTTTTTCGGGGAATTTTGGGTGAAAATTGGGTAAAAAATGGGCAAAAATTGGGGATTTTGATGCAGAATTTGATTATTTTGGGGGGATTTGGGGGATTTTAGGACAATTTTGGGGTTGGGATTTTTGGGTGAAAATTGAGTAAAAAATGGGGATTTCGGTGCAAAATTTGGGGTTTTTTGTGGGGATTTTGGGGCGTTTTGGGGCAGTTTTGGGGTGGGGATTTTTGGGGGGATTTTGTGTGAAAATTGCGTGAAAAATGGGCAAAAATTGGGCCAAAAATGGGGATTTTGGTGCAAAATTTGATTATTTTGGGGGAATTTTGGGGCATATTTGGGGTCGGGATTTTTGGGGGGGTTGAGCAAAATTTGGGTGAAACATGGACCAAATATAGGGAAAAAAAGGGGATTTTGGTGCAAAATTCGATGGTTTTGGGGGGGAAATTTGGGGCTTTTTGGGGGAATTTCAGGTTTGGGATTTTTGGGGTTATTTTGGGGGTCCTGGGTTGGATTTTGAGCTAAAAATGGGTGAAAAACGGGGATTTTGGTGCAAAATTTAATTGTTTTGGGGGGGGGGATTTTGGGGCTTTTAGGAGGAATTTTGGGGTTGGGAATTTTGGGGGTCCTGGATTGGATTTTGGGGCGATTTTGGGGGGGACTTTGGGTGGAGTTTTGAGGTTTTTGGGGCTTTCCGAGCGGCGATTTTTGGGTTTTTGGTGGGCTTTTTCAGGATTTTTAAATTTTGTTGTATTTTTTTTTCCTTTTTTCCCCCCAAATCCCCCCTGCAGAGCCGGGGTCCCCCGGGGGGGGTCGTTACTCCCACGTTTCGGGGGTCCTGGCCGGCCAGGTGCTCCTGGTGGCCGGGGGCTTCTCGGGGACCCCTCGGGGCGACCTCAGAGCCTACAAGGTTCCCTCCTTCGTCCTGCAGCGGAGCGTGAGTGAGCCCAAAACGGCCCCAATTCAGCCCAAA
>NW_024507147.1:0-259 GCF_017590055.1 Onychostruthus taczanowskii | reverse complement strand
TGCCCCAAATCCTGCCCCAAATCCCCCTTCATGGCTGAGATCCGGCCCCAGAGCGGGGACAGCTTCCCCGAGAAGGTGGGCTCGCCCCACACCCTGCCCCAAACCCTGCCCCACACCCTGCCCCACACCCTGCCCCACATCCTGCCCCACATCCTGCCCCAATACCCCAAATCCTGCCCCACATCCCCCCTCATGGCCGACATCTGGCCCCAGAGCAATGACAGCTTCCCCAAGAAGGTGGGCTCGCCCCAAATACCCC
>NW_024507146.1:0-259 GCF_017590055.1 Onychostruthus taczanowskii | reverse complement strand
TTTTCCCCCAATTTTTCTCTGATTTTTTGTCCAATTTCCCCCCTATTTTTTAGCATTTTTTTCCTAATTTTTTCCCATTGTTTCCTCCAAATTTTCGTAATTTTTTCTCAATTTCCCCCCAATTTTTCGTCCAATTTTCCCCCAATTTTTCCCCTATTTTTGTCCAGTTTTCCCCCAATTTTTTTCCTAATGTTTCCCCTTTGTTCTTAATTTTTTCTATTTTTTCTCCAATTTTTTCTCAAATTTTCCCCCAATTTTT
>NW_024507145.1:0-259 GCF_017590055.1 Onychostruthus taczanowskii | reverse complement strand
ATTTCCCCATTTTGTCCCCAATTTCGGGGTCCCCCCAGCTGGTGAGGATGTTCCTGACCAGCCCCTGGACGGGCATCCAGGACCCGGCGTGGCGGCTCTCGGAGCAGGAGCTCGACTCGTACCTGTTCAGCCTCTCCCAGCCCGGGGGGCTCAGCCCCCCCATCCATTACTACCGCAACCTCTTCCGGTGCGTGGGGGGCTGGGGTGGTCCCAGTTGGGTGGTGGGACCTTGTTGGGTGATCCCAGTTGGGTTTGGGAT
>NW_024507144.1:0-259 GCF_017590055.1 Onychostruthus taczanowskii | reverse complement strand
TTTTGGTGACTTTTGGGTAAATTTTGGGGAAAATTCGAGTGGATTTTGTTGAATTTTGGGTGATTTTTGGGTGAATTTTGGGGTGAATTTGCAGTGACTTTTAGGCGGGTTTTTGCCGATTTTTTCAGTGAATTTTTGGTTAATTTCCTGTGAATGTCTGTGTGGATTTTGGGGTGAATTTTGGGTGAATTTTTGCCAATTTTTTCGTGAATTTTTGAGGAATTTCGTGTGAATTTCTGTGTGGATTTTGGGTGAATTT
>NW_024507143.1:0-259 GCF_017590055.1 Onychostruthus taczanowskii | reverse complement strand
CGGCCGGCCCCGCTCCCGCGTGCCGCCCCGCGGCCCGAGCGCGGCCCCGGCCACTTTCCCGTCCGCCCCGCGGGGCCCCAGGGCGGCAGCGCCCGGCTCCGCTAAGGCCCAGCGGGACTCACCGGTGGTAGCGAAGCGCTCCGCTCCCCTCCGCAGCCCGCCCACCGCAGGCGCTCGCCGGCCACGGCCGGGGCGTGAGCAGCGGGAGCAGCCCCGGGCGCGGTGACAGGGCCCGGCCGCCGCTGCCGCGCAGGCGCCG
>NW_024507142.1:0-259 GCF_017590055.1 Onychostruthus taczanowskii | reverse complement strand
GGGGGAGCACAAGGAGCTGGGAGGGATTAAAGCCAGCACAGCTGATCCCAACCCACACAAGGGATACCCCAGCCCAGGTGATGTGCTCAGCAATACAAGCTGGGAGAAGGAAGAGGAGCATGGGATATTGGATTTATGGCATCTGACAGCCCAAGTCACCATCACTTCAGGATGGAGCCCTGCTTTCCTGGAAAGGGCTGGACACCTGCCTGGTGATGGGAACTAGGGAATGAATTCCTCATGCTTTCTCTTTACCTAA
>NW_024507141.1:0-260 GCF_017590055.1 Onychostruthus taczanowskii | reverse complement strand
GGGGGTCACAGGTGAGGGACACGGGACAGACAGGTGAGTTTGGGGGGGTTGGGGGTCACAGGTGAGGGACAGGTGGGTCTGGGGGCGTTTGGGTGGGTTTTGGGTATTTCAGGAAATTTTTTGGGTATTTTTGGGGGTGTTCTTAGAGAAATTTCAGGGTATTTTTGGGGATATTTTCGGTGCAATTTCGGGGTATTTTGGGGATAATCTGAGGATATTTTGGGGCATTTTTGGAGATATTTTCAGGATATTTTGGGGAT
>NW_024507140.1:0-260 GCF_017590055.1 Onychostruthus taczanowskii | reverse complement strand
CCCAAACCCCCAGCACCAGTGAGACCCCGCCCCTAAATCCTCGCCATACTCCCACTTCCAAACCCCCAGTACCAGGTGCCCCTCCCCCAAAATCCCCCTGGAGAAAGACCCCTCCCCAGCGTCCCTGTCCCGCAGAGATGAACGTGAAGACGCTGAGCTTCGAGCAGTTCCTGCCCATGATGCAAACCATCGCCAAGAACAAGGACCAGGGCTGCTTCGAGGACTACGTGGAGGGGCTCCGGGTGTTCGACAAGGAGGGC
>NW_024507139.1:0-260 GCF_017590055.1 Onychostruthus taczanowskii | reverse complement strand
TGGGTGGAAATTGGGAAATTTTGGGGAAAAATGGGATTTGAGGCAGAAAAATTTGAATTTTTAGGTGAAAAAAGTGGAATTTTGGGGTAAAAAACGTGAATTTTTGGGTGGATTTTGAGGGATTTGCTCCAAAACGTTGGGGATTTTTGGGGACAAACTGCCCAAATTTGAATTTTGGGATTAATTTGGGATTTGCTCCCGCAGGGCGAGGATTTCCTGGAATTGCGGCGCCACATCCACGAGAATGGCGTGGATTTCGG
>NW_024507138.1:9020-9125 GCF_017590055.1 Onychostruthus taczanowskii | reverse complement strand
TCAGCAGTAGAGAAAGCAGGACTCACAGTAGCAAAGGAAAAAATACAGACACTTCCTCCCTGGAAATATTTAGGATACAGGATCACAGAGCAAACAGTAACCCCG
>NW_024507138.1:0-7127 GCF_017590055.1 Onychostruthus taczanowskii | reverse complement strand
GTCTGGGCAGGGATGGCACCACTGTGCCACGGGCTGTTTCTCTTTCCAGAGCTCGGCGGTGCTTTCGAGCCAGTGATGACAGCTGGTGGGAGAAGGAAGGGGCCTTTTCCTGCACCAGCACTTATGGATGCACTAGGGCCACCTTCAGGGGAGACTTTTGGCCCCACAAAGTAAAGCAGAGGGACACTGTAGGAATGCGCTCCCTAATGACAGAGTGGCAAAAACTAACCTTTGTCCTCCAAAAAAGGAAAGAAGCCCAGAAGCTTCTCTCAACTGTTAGGTGGAAAGCCACCTCATAGGGCCTCAGGGACTTCACCAAACACCAGAGAACACCTAATTGGATAGAAGCCAAAAAGTCCCGCCTGATCAATCAAGTAGAAAAGAACAGAACAAAGGAGAAGAGGGGCTTTTGTGTGAAGTGTTTCTACCAGGGGCAGACCTCTGTACCTGGCTCGAGTTTTTCTGTTTGTTATTTTGCCTTTATTAAACCTTTTTGTTTCTAACACCACCACAGAAGCCATCCTGCTTATTTTATGCCCCCAAAGTGTAGCTGAGCTATCCTTGGGTGTATTAAGTGTTTTTCTAAGACTTATGAGAACTGGCTCTAGGACAAACAACTTAATACCCCTGGGTTACCCCTTCCCTAGCCACTCCTCACTGGTGTCCCATTGTCTGTGGACCTCTCCCTCTGTCCCCATCCCGGGGGGTATAACTGCTGCCAGGGAACACCCTCTTTTCTCCCATGGGTTTGTCCGCCTGATGTGTGTCTTGGAGTAAAGGACAACGTTTCCCACGTGGAGGAGAGCGCTGCTCTAATCTTTTACCTTCGTCTATGAAGTGTCATGTGGGCAAGGGTCCATAGCTAGCCGGAGTGGACCCCAACAGCTCAGGAAACACGTTTCTTCACTTAACGCCTTCTTTGCCTCAGTCAGCAGATGGCTTGTTCCTAGGACAACTGTCCTCTTGGGTTGTTTGATGGTGCCAGGGAGCAGAATAGTCCCCCCATTATTGAAGAAGAGGCAGTCAGAGAACTTCTGAGATGCTTGGATATTCATAAATCTGTGGGACCAGATGGGATCCATCCCTGGGTGATGAGAGAGCTGGCAGATGAGCTTGCAAATCCACTCTCCATCATTTACCAACAGTCTTGGCTCACAGGTGAGGTTCCAGATGACTGGAAGCTGGCTAATGTGGCACCCATTCACAAAAAGGGTGGGAAGGAGGATCCTAGTAATTATAGACAGATCAGCCTGACCTCAGTACCTGGCAAAATCCTAGTAATTATAGACAGATCAGCCTGACCTCAGTACCTGGCAAAATAATGGAGCAATTTATACTGAGTGTCATCATGCAGCATCTACAGGATGGCCAGGGTATCGGACCCACTCAGCATGGGTTTAGGAGGGGTAGGTCATGTTTGACCAACCTGGTCTCCTTTTATGACCAGGTGACCCACCTGGTGGATGCAAGAAAGGCTGTGGATGTTGCCTGTTTGGACTTCAGCAAGGCCTTTGACACTGTCTCCCACAGCATACTCCTGGAAAAGCTGGCAGCCCACAGCTTGGACAGGAGCACTCTTTGCTGGGTTAGGAACTGGCTGGATGGTCGGGCTCAGAGAATGATGGTGAACAGTGCTGCATCGAGCTGGCAGCCAGGCACCAGTGGTGTCCCTCAGGGGTCTGTGCTGGGGCCAGTTCTGTTCAATATTTTTATTGATGACATAGATGAGGGTATTGAGTCTTTCATTAGTAAATTTGCAGACGACACTCAGCTGGGACCATGTATCGAGCTGTTGGAAGGCAGGATGACTCTGCAGAGAGACCTGGAATGGTTGGATAGATGGGCAGAATCTAACAAGATGAAGTTTAATAAGTCCAAGTGCCGAGTCCTGCGTTTTGGCCACAATGACCCCCTGCAGCATTATAGGCTTGGAAGGTGTGGCTGGACAGTGCCTAGGCAGAAAGGGACCTGGGGGTGCTGGTCGACAGCCAGCTGAACATGAGCCAGCAGTGTGCCCTGGTGGCCAAGAAGGCCAACAGCATCCTGGCGTATATCAGGAATAGTGTGGCCAGCAGGAGCAGGGAGGTCATTCTCCCATTGTACTTGGCACTGGTGAGGCCACACCTTGAGTACTGTGTCCAGTTCTGGACCCCTCAGTTTAGGAAGGATGTTGAGATGCTTGAGTGCATCCAGAAGAGGGCAATAAGGCTGGTGAGGGGCTTGGAACACAACCCTATGAGGAACAATTGAGGGACCTGAAGTTGTTTAGCCTGGAAAAAAGGAGACTCAGAGGTAACCTTATCACTCTCTACAACTTCCCGAAGGGTAGCTGTAGCCAGGTGGGGGTTGGTCTCTTTCTCCAGGCAGCAACTGACAGAACGAGAGGTCACAGTCTCAAGCTGTGTCAAGGGGAATATAGGTTGTATATTAGGAAAAAGTTTTTCACAGAAAGGTTGATAAAGTACTGGAATGGGGAGGTGGTAGAGTCACTATCCCTGGATGTGTTTAAAAAAAGACTGGATGTGGCACTTGGTGCCGTGGTTTAATTGGGGTGTTAGCGAACAGGTTGGACTCAGTGAAATTGAAGGTCTCTTCCAACCTTGTGATTCTATGAATCTATTTACCAAAACTGCTAGACCCCATTAGCTGGGGCTGGCCAACCTGCATTCAGGCAATGGCAGCGACCACCCTACTCGTAGAGGAAACCAAAATTTGGGGAAAAATTGAAAATATGTACCTCACACTCAGTTAGAAGTATCCTAAGCCAAAAGGCTGAGAAATGGCTCACTGATTCCTGAGTGCTAAAGTATGAAGCCATCGTAATAAATAGTGATTTAGAGCTGATCGTGAGTAACCAACTCAACTTTGCCCAGTTTTTATATGGGGAACCAGGTGAGGAATTAATATACAATTGCCTAGAAGTTATAAACTATCAAACTAAAGTAAGAGAGGACCTAACAGATCAACCACTACAAGGTGGAAAACAATTGTACATCGGTGGATCTTCATGGGTAATCCAGGGGCACCAGGTATCAGGGTACACTATATTAGATGAAGGGTTAGTAGCCATAGAAAAGTGGTCTTCCAACTGGTCACCCCAGCATGTGAGTTATATGCTCTAAAACAAACTTGGGAAATATTAGCACAGAAAAGGGAAACAATATATGCAGACTCAAAATATGCTTTTGGAATAATGCAAACGTTTGAAAAATTTGGGCAGAGAGGGCGCTATTAAATTCAAAAGGAAAGGGCCTGATTCACGAAAAACTTGTTTTAAAAGTGTTAGAAACCTCACAATTACCAGAGGAAGTAGCAGTGGGGTATGTTAAAGGGCATCAAAAAGGGGCAGCTCAAAAGGCATGAGGGAACAATTTAGCAGATTTGGAAGCTAAAAATGCAGCGGAATCAGGAACAGAAAAACTAATGATGGTGTTAACCCCCATGGGAGAAATACAAGAAGTCCTGGTGTTTAGTGGGGCAGAAGAGAAAGAACTCCTCAAAATAGGAGCCAAAAAGGATATGAAGGGAAGTGAAGATTAGCAGATGGGAGGTAAATGTTGAATAAACCCCTTGCCAGGAAAATGCTGGAAGGCATACATGAGACCACACATTGGGGTACCCAAGTGCTAAGTGATCAATTTCTAAGGGATTGGGAATGCACAGGAATTTTTGAGATAGCTAAGCAGATAACTGAACAGTGTGTGATATGTCAACAAGTAAATAAGAAGCTCATGAGGAAAACACCCAGGGGAGGGTGAGAACTGGCCTTAAGGCCCCTTCAAAACATCCAAGTAGATTTTACTGAGCTTCCCCAGGTACAACGGTGGAAGTTTTTGCTAGTGAGAGTAGATCACTTGACTCATTGGGTAGAGATGGTACCCACTGAGAAAGCCAATGCCAATATTGCGAGTAACACACTCCTAGAATCAGTCATTCAGCGATAGGGGATGGTAAACAGGATTGAATCAGACTGGGGAACTCATTTCACATCAAAGATACTGCAGAAGGTTGTTCAAGCCCTGGGAGTGATGTGGGAGTTACACAGTCCATGGCATCCCCAGAGCTCTGGTGGGGTTGAGAGAATGAATCAAACTTAAAAGAACTCTAGTTAAGCTAATGGTTGAAACCCAAATGTCATGGATAAAATGTTTCCCTTTGGCCTTATTAAGAATTAGAACCCAACCCCAGTCAGATTTGGGGGTGTCACCCTATGAAATGATGTTTGGGTTACCCTTCCTGACCTCACCCCAAAAGGCTGCCACCCATGAGGAGCGGGAAGCCAATGCAAAAAAATATATGTCTATAGCACAAACCATAGAAGGGCTAAGACATAAAGGGGCAATTCCTCAAACTACCACCTTGGATTTCAGAATCCATAATAATAACCCTGGGGATTGGGTGATGACTAAGCAATGGAGAGATCAGCCTTTAATTGCTCAGTGGGAAGGTCCCTTTCAGGTACTGCTCACCACCGAATTGGCTGTGCAAACTGCAGACTGGGGATGGACTCATACCAACAGAGTTAAAGGCCCAGCAGAAGAACCCAAAGAATGGACTATAACATCCAGGCCGGGTGAAACAAGATTGACTTTCAAGCGGAGATGGAGAGACAACCAGAAAAATAACAAGACACAAAACGTAGAGTCACATTTCCACCAGCCAGCTCAAGAGCTGTTTCCCTGTTTTAATGGGAGAGAATTACAAGCGTCTGTTGAAGGGAAGCACACAAAGGACCGTAAGAGGTAATGGGACAGGATCCTTAAGAACCACAAGTAAAATAAGGCAAAGGAAGGAGGGCAAGACCGGGTTGGCCCCTTCATTCACTACCAAGAAGACTCCATAGCCTTGCTGTAGGTAGCAACCCTGTAGGCATGGTAAGGTAGGGGCGAAAAGGCCATGCCAGACCTCTATAATTCCTCAATTGTCTTTTAATACAAAAGGGACTGGAGGGCAAGACTGAGTTGGCCTCTGTACTCACCACTAAGATACACCTACTATGGGCAGCAATCCCATAGGCACAGTATATGGGGGTAAAAGCCATACTGGACCTCTGTAATGTCCTTTTGTTCATTCTGGATAAGGGTGTCTAGGGAAAACTGGGGATTTTTTTCCTTTTGTTCCTTCTTTCCATCCTAACAGATGCTAGTATGATCCATTGAGTTAAATTGTTTGAGCCAAATAACTTGTGGAAAAGGAAAAAGGGGGATTGTGATAGATGAGTAATGTGATGGTTGACTCTCACAATTAAAAGGTGAATTTTATGTGTATATGTTAAGAGAAGTTTTATAGACTTATAGTTGTGTTTTACCTCCCTTGCGTTGTTATTGGGGGTGGCCTGGGTTCGGGACATTTGGGAGGGTCAGCTTGTTACTATGGCAGCACCTGACCTCCAATCAAGATTTAAGGAAATAAACTCCACCACTGGACAGCAAAGAAGGAGTTGATGGACAGAACTTTGGGAGGGACTAAAGGGTTTAAAGGCGAATCCTCTGATGTGTGGATGAGCACATGGTGGGAAAAATCCTCTGCACCCAGCACTTTAATGTCTTCTCTGTTCAGTCTTCTGTCGCATTTTTTGATAAGGTTTTAATAAACCTTTACATTTTTTGGAAATTAGTTGGGGCAGTGTGAGCATTTCTCACACTGCCCCAATGCTCACTGAAGCAGCACTTATCTGAGACACTCCCTAGCTGCATATTATGTTTTTCCACAGAGACATTTCCTCCTCCTTCCCATACTTCTATTTTCTCCTTATTTGTTACTTGACTTCTCTTTTTCTCAAATACTATTGTAGCTCCTCTAACAGCAAAATCCTGAATAAAATAACAGGAAACTGAGAAAATAAAAGGAGTGTTCAACCTTTTTCTTGAGATGTTTGCTGGAAGCCATAAATGATTTATATAATGGAGACAAGATTCAGTCTTCCCTGACCCCATACCTATCATAAACTGCTCAGCTTTACCTGGTTATGATGGAGTTGATGGATGCCCCTTACTTTAGGGGAAAGACACTGGAGCGAAAGTAAATGTGACACTTTTGTAACAAGTGTCACTTGTGTAACTTGTGTAATTTGTGTGACTTTCTGTAGCAGAAAAGCAGTCAATACATAGGAAAGTGCAGTGATTAAGAAATGCACTATATTTGCACATCTGTATGAAGGAAAACGCTACAGCAAAACTGCTTCCAGGACTAAAGTTTGACCTCTCTGTGCTCCCCAATTACAGAACTGCCCTTCTGTATGTTTTAGGGTGAAATCCTCTCACTTTGAGATCACCACAATTCTTTACTGTTGATTTTGGTGGGAGCAGGGACTTAACCTAAATAAATATTTTATGGGAGCATCATATAATATACACATCTTTTACTTCTTGTGGGAAAAATAGATATTTGTTTGTGAAGCCATGTGGCAAAGGATGTGTCTGTATGGCCATGTTCATAGCAAACAGGTAATACTTCTGAATTCAGTAGGCACCAATTCAACACCATCCTGAGAAGGCTGAAAGAGGAAAAAAAAATCGTTTATTCAAATAAGGCCAAGATTTCACCTTGTGTTTTTAATGTTGCAAATGTTATTGCAAACCCACACAGAGCCAGTGTAAAGTGTTAATTACCATTGGAGTTTGACATATTCATTACCAAACTAACATCTTTGTTTATATAAGTGTTGGTAATTAGAAGAGATGTTTCAGTTTCTTTCTTTAAAAATGGGAATTTTTTTAACAAAATGGCAAACTTTCTTTCAATGAAGGCAAGTCATATGCTGCAGGAAGAGACACAAATTTGCAAAAAGAGCTGAGAGACAATATTTAGTGAAGACAGCATCACTGTGCAGTTGAGAAGACAATAACTCATTTCCTTGTGTAAATGGAAATTAAGTAGAAGAAAAATAACCATGGCAGAAGAGGTTCCATTTGCAAAGGCAGACTAAAAGCTACTGAACACAGAGAACATCACAGCAAGGGACCTTGTTGTTAGATGCCATAAATAGATTTGGTTATTTTCCATTGGTCTTAATTTTTTTAAAAATAATTTGGTGAAAAAACCCGCACACTCCCTCCCACCCCTCCCTTCCAGAACCATTTGATAACTCCTGTATGTTAAGTGATGTCGCCCTGATTTTGTAAGAC
>NW_024507137.1:0-260 GCF_017590055.1 Onychostruthus taczanowskii | reverse complement strand
CCCAGTCCCAACTTCAGAGTCAATTTGGTATCACCTGGTTTAAATGTGCTAGTCCACTCCTCAGGTTCCTCCACAGGTCCTTTGATTCTGCTGGCCTGGATCCACTCTCTTTTCCCTTGGCTTGGACTGCTGCCTCAGTAGTCAGCAGTACCTGAGAAGGATTTCTTAATAGCACAGGAACAGTGACTGGAGGAAAGGCAACTCTCCATCAGGATTTGCCATTAGCATTCTTCAAAACTTTCTGGGTTTAGCAACAAGGT
>NW_024507136.1:0-260 GCF_017590055.1 Onychostruthus taczanowskii | reverse complement strand
GAGTGACCACAGTGACCACTGAGCCCCCCAGCCCCAGGAGTGATCCCCCAGTGCCCCCCAGTGTCTGCAGGCTCTGGGCATAGGCAGGGCCCGAGGGACCCTCTGGGGATGGGCAGTGGGGGGGCAGAGTGACCACTGAGTGACCACAGTGACCACTGAGTGACCACTGACCCCTCCAGCCTGGGGAGTGACCCCTCGGTGCCTCCCCACACTGGGAGAGACCCTCTGGCCCCCCAAAGCCCCCCCAGGACCCCCCAAAG
>NW_024507135.1:0-260 GCF_017590055.1 Onychostruthus taczanowskii | reverse complement strand
ATGGAGCTTGAGAGGACCCCTCAGCCATCATCTGGAGCTGCCACAGGAAAATCTCCCAGAAACCAAGAAAATAAATGGAAATAATAATGAATTTTTAAACCCTTTCTTCTGCTGTTTCCAGAAGATCCTGGCTGGGTCCTGCCAGGAGTTGCCAGGGGCAGGGGGGGAGATCAGGGCTTGATTGTGGAGAAGTTTAATTCAGGTGAGGAAACTTTGACTGTGGGGAGAAAATGTGAATGGAAGGGGATGATTTGAACTGG
>NW_024507134.1:0-260 GCF_017590055.1 Onychostruthus taczanowskii | reverse complement strand
TCATCTCCAATGGATGAGAAGAGAGTGAATCTTGTCTGCATGAGTCTTCCCTAGCACACATACTTAAAAAATTATTCAAAAATTTTTCAAAACCTGGATCAGCTGTCTCTTACTAAGTCAATATCCTCAAAGTGCACTTCCTCCACGTTTTTTTGGGATTGATTTTTTAAAGTTTCTTCAATGATGATGAACCATCCTGAAGTGGATTTCCCTTCGATCCTTGCCCCTCTTTACCATTGCTATGCATGCCAGGAAGACTG
>NW_024507133.1:0-260 GCF_017590055.1 Onychostruthus taczanowskii | reverse complement strand
TTTGTTTGTTTTTTGTGGGGTTTTTTTGTAATTTTTTTTCTGATTTTACTGATTTATGTAGTCTAAAAGTGCCTGCAGAGCACAGCTTTAGCTATGGCTGGTGAAGCATTGGACCAAAAGCAGTTTGCATAGGCAACATTGGAGATGTTGCATATTAATTCACACCCAAGGTGTTATTTGCCATCTTTCTGTGTTGGTGTAATGGAATAAATACTGGATATTGTGTTCTGTAAAGGAAAAGTGCTGATTAACTAAGGATA
>NW_024507132.1:0-260 GCF_017590055.1 Onychostruthus taczanowskii | reverse complement strand
CAGTGCCATCCCCACGGTGCCACCCCAGCCTGGCACACTCCCGCCTTTCCCCCCGGGACGCCCCCGTTCCCTGTGGGATCAGGGCGGTCGGGATCGGGGTCCCAGCGCTGCCGTGTCCCGCAGTTCCGCAGGGGATGCTCCCTCCCTTCCCGCCGGGGATGTTCCCGTTCTGGCCGCCCGTGGGGCCCTTCCCGCCCGGCCCCGCCGCTGCCCAGGCCCCGCCCGGCACCGAGGGCGCGGCCGCGGGGGCCGCTCCCGGT
>NW_024507131.1:0-260 GCF_017590055.1 Onychostruthus taczanowskii | reverse complement strand
CATCTCTGTAGAAAACTCTGCTGGGAGGTCATCTATTTTGTTTAAAGCCACCATGAGTGCAGCCCCTCATTGACACAATCTGTAGCCACTGAGGAGGTGGAGAGAAAAAAAATGAGAAATGGCACAAGCAATGACATTTCTTTGTGGACAACATGCAAAAAATAATTTAGAGGGAAAAGAACCCACAATCAAACCAACAAGAAGTATCAATGTTGACTTTTATTACACTTGATTTGCAGAACTTGGCCAGCAGTTTAATG
>NW_024507130.1:0-260 GCF_017590055.1 Onychostruthus taczanowskii | reverse complement strand
AGGCTACGTGCCCCTGGCCTGGTGACGGCAACATCAAGGGTGCGACAGATCTCCCTGCAGACCCCGCAGAAATTCCAGCCACGAACTGAGGATGGATTCGGTGCAGGGAGAAAAAGAGAGCAGCACAGGTCCCAGAGTGAAACTGGGGAAACTTTATTACACAGCAAAAACCCTGAGCCCAAGATCTCCAAAGCCTGAAATAGCCACAGGCACTAGCTTATAAATAGGGATGATCTTGGGGGAGGATACAATTTTTAACC
>NW_024507129.1:0-260 GCF_017590055.1 Onychostruthus taczanowskii | reverse complement strand
GGGGAATCCCCAAATTTGAGTGGGGGTCCCTGAAATGGAGGGGGGGAACCCCAAATTTGGGTGGGGGTTACCGAAATGGGGTAGAGGTCCCTGAAATGGGGTGGGAGACCCCCGAAAAGGGGTAGGGGACCCCTAAAATGGGGTGGGGGACCCTCAAAATAGGGTGGAGGTCCCCAAAATGGGGTGGGGGCCACTGAAATATGGTAGGGGTCTCCGAAATGGGGTGGGGGACCCCCAAAATGGGATGAGGGACCCCCAAA
>NW_024507128.1:0-260 GCF_017590055.1 Onychostruthus taczanowskii | reverse complement strand
GGCCACCTGGTTAGTTAACACCCGAGGCTTCATTAACCAAGCAGGTCCTGCCTAATCTTAACCCCTCCCCCTGCATACAGCAGACAGTGGTGCATGTCAGAGGTTTGTTAGGAAAGACAGTTTGGATCAATTCTGCCTTGAGTACAGACAAACCCCTTTGTGGGATTGTCTTCGCTCAGGGACCAGGTTACACATGGTAGATAATGCATAAAGATGGAACAATACAACACGTACCTCAGGGAGATCTGACTGTTGGATGA
>NW_024507127.1:0-8520 GCF_017590055.1 Onychostruthus taczanowskii | reverse complement strand
ATTTTGAGGGAATTTTGGAGGGGATTTCAGGGAAATTTGGAGAGAAATTTGGGAGAAATTTGGGATTTGGAGGGAGTTTTGGAGGGAAATTTGGGAGAAATTTGGGATTTGGAGGGGATTTTGGAGGGGATTTTGGGGGATTTCTGAGAAAAATTTGGGGATTTTTGAGGAATGTGAGAGGATTTTGGGATTTTTTGGGGGAATTTTGGGGAAATTTTGGGAGAAATTTTGGAATTTTGGGGGAATTTTCGAAAAAATTTTGGTGGTTTTGGGGGATTTCTGAGAGAGAATTGGGGAATTTCAGGGAAGTTTGGAGAGGAATTTGGGGATTATCGGGGAATTTTGAGAGAGATTTGGGAATTTTTGGGGAATTTTGGAGAAAATTTGGGGATTTTTGAGAGAAATTTGGGAATTTTTGAGGAATTTGAGAGGATTTGGAGAAATTTTGGGAGAAATTTTGGAATTTTTAGGGAATTTTGGGGATTTCTAAGAGAAATCTGGGGATATTTGAGGAAATTTGGGGATTTTGGGGAAAATTTGGAGAGGAATTTGGGAATTTTTAGGGAATTTTGGAGAGAATTTTGGGATTTTGGGGAATTTCTGTGAGAAATCTGGGGATTTTTGGGGAAATTTGGGGATTTTCAGGGAAGTTTTGAGAGGAATTTGGGAATTTTTGAGGAATTTTGGAGAGAATTTGGGGAGAATTTGGGAGAATTTTGGGGGAATTTCAAGGGAATTTGGGGGGAATTTTGTGGGAATTTTATGGGAATTTGGGGAGAATTTTGGGAGGAACTTTGTGGGAATTTTGGGATAATTTTAAGGGAATTTTGTGGGAATTTTAAGTGATTTTGGGGAGAACTTTGTGGGAATTTCAAGGGAATTTGGGGAGAATTTTGTGGGGAATTTTGGGAGAATTTTGGGAGAATTTGGGGTGAATTTCAAGGGAATTTTGGGAGAACTTGGGGGGAATTTTGTGGGAATTTTATGGGAATTTTGGGGCAATTTCGTGGGAATTCCACGGCATTTTGATGGCATTCCAGTAGCACTCTGCAGGACTTTCCTGGGAATTCCCTGAAAATGCAATAATTCAGGATTTTTTGTGCCTCCCAGCCGGGAAGAGCTTCGGGATCCAGGTGGAATTTCTGGAACTTTCCTTCCACTTCCGGGCGCGGGGGGATCTGGGGCCGGCGGAGCTGGAGGCGCTGGCGGAATTCCTGACCTCCCGCGGGAGGCTGAGGGAGGAGGCCGAGCTCAGGAGGCTCCGGGGCTGCCTCAGGACCTTCCACAGGTGGGCACTTCCTGGGGAATTCCGGGTGGAAATCCCAAAAATTCTGGGAAAAATGGGAAAAATTCCGGGGAAAAACGGAAAAAATTCCGCGAAAAAATGAAAAAAATTCAGTTTAAAAAGGTCAAAAATTGGGTTAGAAAAGGCAAAAATTGTGTTAGAAAAGGCAAAAATTCCACTGAAAAATAAAAAAAGAAATGCACTGGAAAATCCCAAAAATTCTGTGGGAAAAATTTAAAAAAAAAATGTGGAAGAATCCTAAAAATTCCATGGAAAAATCCTCAGAAATTCCTCAGAAAAATGTCAAGAGTTCCATGGGAAAATTCCTCAGAGAAATCCGCAAAAATTCCAGAAAAAAAAATCCCAAAAATTCCGGGGGGAAAACGGAAAAAATTCCGCGAAAAAATGAAAAAAAATCCGGGAGAAAAGGTCAAAAATTGTGTTAGAAAAGGCAAAAATTCCACTGAAAAATAAAAAAAGAAATCCGCTGGAAAATCCCAAAAATTCTGTGGGAAAAATTTAAAAAAAAAATGTGGAAGAATCCTAAAAATTCCATGGAAAAATCCTCAGAAAGTTCTCAGAAAAATGTCAAGAGTTCCATGGGAAAATTCCTCAGAGAAATCCGCAAAAATTCCAGAAAAAAAAATCCCAAAAATTCCGGGGGAAAAACGGAAAAAATTCCGGGGAAAAACGGAAAAAATTTGGGCAAAAACGGAAAAAATTCCGCGAAAAAATGAAAAAAATTCAGTTTAAAAAGGTCAAAAATTGGGTTAGAAAAGGCAAAAATTGGGTTAGAAAAGGCAAAAATTCCACTGAAAAATAAAAAAAGAAATGCACTGGAAAATCCCAAAAATTCTGTGGGAAAATTTAAAAAAAAAAAATGTGGAAGAATCCTAAAAATTCCTCAGAAAAATGTCAAGAATTCCATGGGGAAATCATCAGAAAAGTCCAGTAAAAAAATCCAAAAAATTCTGTAAAATACCCCGGGAAAATCCCCAAAAATTCCTCAGAAAAATGTCAAGAATTCCATGGGGAAATCATCAGAAAAGTCCAGTAAAAAAATCCAAAAATTCTGTAAAATACCCCGGGAAAATCCCCAAAAATTCCATGGAAAATTCCCAAAAATTTTAGGAAAAAATCCCAAAAATTCTGGGGGAAAAATTAAAAAAAAAAAATGTGGAAGAATCCTAAAAATTCCTCAGAAAAATGTCAAGAATTCCATGGGGAAATCATCAGAAAAGTCCAGTAAAAAAATCCAAAAATTCTGTAAAATACCCCGGGAAAATCCCCAAAAATTCCATGGAAAATTCCCAAAAATTTTAGGAAAAAATCCCAAAAATTCTGGGGGAAAAATTAAAAAAAAAAAATGTGGAAGAATCCTAAAAATTCCTCAGAAAAATGTCAAGAATTCCATGGGGAAATCATCAGAAAAGTCCAGTAAAAAAATCCAAAAATTCTGTAAAATACCCCGGGAAAATCCCCAAAAATTCCATGGGAAATAATTCTAAAAATTCCATTTAAAATCCCAAAAAATTCATGGAAAAATAAAAAAATAATCCGTGGAAAAATCCCCAAAAATTCCATGGAAAATTCCCAAAAATTTTAGGAAAAAATCCCAAAAATTCTTTAAAAAAAAACCAGAAAATTCCATGGAAAATCCCCAAATTTCCATGGGAAAAAGTCCTAAAAATTCCTAGAAAAAAATTCATAAAAATTCCATTTAAAATCCCAAAAATTCCATGGAAAAATAAAAAAAAAATCCATGGAAAAATCCCCAAAAATTCCTCAGAAAAATCTCAAGAATTCCATGGGAAAATTCCTCAGAAAAATCCCCAAAAATTCCAGAAAAAAAAAATCCCAAAAATTCCATAAAATACCCCGGGAAAATCCCCAAAAATTCCATGGAAAATTCCCAAAATTCCTTAGGAAATAAACCCCAAAAATTCTGTGGGAGATAATTCTAAAAATTCCATTTAAAATCCCAAAATTTCATGGAAAAATAAAAAAAAAATCCATGGAAAAATCCTTAGAAAGTCCTCAGAAAAATGTCAAGAGTTGCATGGGAAAATTCCTCAGAAAAATCTGCAAAAATTCCAGAAAAAAAATCCCAAAAATTCCAGAAAAAAACCCAGAAAAATCCCCCAAAATTCCATGGGAAATTCCCAAAATTCCTTAGAGGAAAAAATCCCCAAAAATTCCATGGGAAATAATTCTAAAATTTCCATTTAAAATCCCAAAATTTCATGGAAAAATTAGAAAATAATCCATGGAAAAATCCCCAAAAATTCCTCAGAAAAATCACCAAAAATTTCAGAAAAAAATCCCAAAAATTCTTTTAAGAAAAACCAGAAAATTCCATGGAAAATTCCCAAAATTCCTTAGGCAAAAAATCCCAAAAAATCTATGGAAATAAACCCTAAAAGTTCCATTTCAAATCCCAAAAATTTCCGTGGGAGGAAAAAAAAAAAATCCATGGAAAAATCCCCAAAAATTCCGGAAAAAAAAACCCAAAAATTCCTTTAAAAACCCCAGAAGATTCCGTGGAAAAATCCCCAAAAATTCCATGGAAAATTCCCAAAATTCCTTAGAAAATAAACCCCAAAAATTCCATGGGAAATAATCCGAAAAATTCCATTTAAAATCCCAAAAATTCATGGAAAAATCCCCAAAAATTCCATGGAAAATTCCCAAAATTCCTTAGAAAATAAACCCCAAAAATTCCATGGGAAATAATCCGAAAAATTCCATTTAAAATCCCAAAAATTCATGGAAAAATCCCCAAAAATTCCTTTTAAAAATCCCCAATTTTTCCACCAAAAATTTCCAATTTTTTTTTGCAAAAAATCCCCAAAATTCGACCAACACTTCCAAAAACATCCCCCAAAAATCCCAAATTTTTTCCTAAAACTTCCCAAAATTCCTTGGAAAATCCGTAAAAAAATTCCCCAAAATCCCCAAAAACTTTCCTAAAAAATCCCCAATTTTTTCTCCAAAAATTCCCAATTTTTTCCCAAACATCCCCAAAATTGCTCCCACAAAACCCAAAAAAAATCCACAAATATCCACAAAAAATCTCCCAAAAATCCCCAAAATTCCTCCAACACTTCCAAAAACATCCCCCAAAAATCCCAAATTTTTTCCTAAAAAATCCCTGACATTTCTCCAAAAATTCCCAATTTTTTTCCCTAAAATCCCCAAAATCCCTCCCACAAAACCCCCAAAAAATCCACAAAAATCCCAAAAAATCTCCCAAAAATCCCAAAAAATCTCCCAAAAATCATCCCCCCAAAAATCCCAAATTTTTTCCTAAAAAATCCCTGACATTTCTCCAAAAATTCCCAATTTTTTTCCCTAAAATCCCCAAAATCCCTCCCACAAAACCCCCAAAAAATCCACAAAAATCCCAAAAAATCTCCCAAAAATCCCAAAAAATCTCCCAAAAATCATCCCCCCAAAAATCCCAATTTTTTCCCAAAAATCCCCTAAAAAATTCCCAAAAAAATAAAAAAAAATCCCTAATTTTTCCCCAAAAATCCCTGACATTTTTCCTAAAATCCCTGACATTTTTTCCTAAAAATTCCCAATTTTTCCCCCAAAAAATCCCCTAAAAAATTCCCAAAAAATCCCCAATTTTTCTCCAAAAATCCCTGGCATTTTTCCTAAAAATTCCCAATTTTTTCCTCAAAAATCCCCAAAATCCCCAAAATCCCTCCAAAACTTCCCCAAAAAATCCCCAAAATTCCCTATTTTTTTCCCAAAAAACCCCAAAATTTCTCACAAAAATCCCCAAAATTCCTTGGAAAATCCCCTAAAAAATCCCAAAAATTTTCCTTAAAATCCCTGATATTCTTCCCAAAATTCCCAATTTTTTCCCAAAAAAATCCCAAAAAATAAAAAAAATCTCCAATTTTTTCCCAAAAATCCCTGACATTTTTCCCAAATTTCCCAATTTTTTTTCCCAAAAAAATCCCCTAAAAAATTCCCAAAAAATCCCCAATTTTTCCCCAAAAATCCCTGACATTTGTCCTAAAAAAATCCCCAAAATTCCTCCCACAAAACCCCAAAAAAATCCCCAAAATCCCTCCAACACTTCCAAAAACATCCCCCAAAAATCCCAAATTTTTTCCTAAAAAATCCCTGACATTTTTCCTAAAATTCCCAATTTTTTCCCCAAAATTCCTTGGAAAATCCGTTTAAAAAACCCCCAAAATCCCCAAAAACTTTCCCAAAAAATCCCCAATTTTTTCCCAAAAATCCCTGACATTTTTCCTACAATTTCCAATTTTTTTCCCAAAAATCCCCAAAATTTCTGACAAAAAAATCCCCCAAAAATCCCCAAAAATTTTCCCAAAAAATCCCCAATTTTTTCCTAAAATTCCCTTTTTTTTTCCCCAAAAATCCTCCCACAAAACCCCAAAAAATTCCCAAAAATCCCCAAAAAATCAAAAAAAAAATCCCCAATTTTTTCCCAAAAACCCCTGATGTTTTTCCTAAAATTCCCAATTTTTTCCCCAAAAATTCCCAAAATTTCTCACAAAAAATCCCCAAAATTCTTTGGAAAATCCCCAAAATTTTTCCCTAAAATTCCCTATTTTTTTCCCCAAAATTTCTCACAAAAAATCCCTAAAATTCCTTGGAAAATCCCCTAAAAAAATCCCAAAATTCCCCAAAAAATCAAAAAAAAATCCCCATTTTTTCCCCAAAAATCCCTGACATTTTTCCTAAAATTCCCGAATTTTTTCCCAAAAATTCTCAAGTTTTTCCCAAAATCCCTCCCACAAAACCCAAAAAAAATTCACAAAAATCCCCAAAAAAGCCCCAAAATCCCTCCAAAATTTCCCAAAAAATCCCCCAAAATCCCTCCAAAACTTCCAATTTTTTTCCCAAAAAACCCAAACATTTCTCACAAAAAAAATCCCCAGAATTCCTTGGAAAATCCCCTAAAAAATTCCCTGACATTTTTCCTAAAATTCCCAAGTTTTTTTTTCCCCAAAAATTCACAAAAAATCACCCAAAATTCCTTGGAAAATCCCCTAAAAATTCCCAAAAATCCCCAAAAATTTTCCCTAAAATCCCTGACATTTTTCCTCAAATTCCCAAATTTTTTCCCAAAAAATCCTCTAAAAAATTCCAAAAAAATCCCCAATTTTTCCCAAAAACCCCTGACGTTTTTCCTAAAATTCCCAATTTTTTCCCCAACAATTCCCAAAATTTCTCACAAAAAAATCCCCAAAATTCCCAATTTTTTCCCCAAAAATTTCCAATTTTCCCCCAGAAATTCCCCAAATTTCTCACAAAAATCCCCCAAAAAATCCCAAAAAAATCCCCAAAAAATCCCCCAAAATCCCAAATGTTTTTCCCAATATTTTTCCCGATAATTCCCGATTTTCCCCCAAATTCCCGGATTCCGGCACCCCCGGTGCAGCGTGGCGGCGGCGCCGGCGGCGGCTCAGGAGCGGCGGCTGCGGCAGCGGCTGCGGGAGCATTTCCTGCACGAGGAGCCCGAGGGGGACGAGGGGGAGGAGGAGGAAAATTCGGGAATTCCAAAAATTCCCAATTTTTTTCCCAAAAATTCCCAATTTTTTTCCCAAAAATTCCCAAAATCCCTCCCATAAAACCCCAAAAAAAATCCACAAAAAAATCCCCCAAAAATCCCCAAAATCCCTCCAAAACTTCCAAAAACATCCCCCAAAAAATCCCAGTTTTTTCCCTAAAATCCCTGATATTTTTCCCTAAAACTCCCAATTTTTTCCCCAAAAATTCCCAAAATTTCTCACAAAAAATCCCCAAATTTCTTTGGAAAATCTCCTAAAAAATTCCCAAAAAAATAAAAAAAAAATCCCCATTTTTTTTCCCAAAAATCCCTGACATTTTTCCTAAAATTCCCGAATTTTTTCCCAAAAATTCTCAAGTTTTTCCCAAAATCCCTCCCACAAAACCCAAAAAAAATTCACAAAAATCCCCAAAAAAGCCCCAAAATCCCTCCAAAATTTCCCAAAAAATCCCCCAAAATCCCTCCAAAACTTCCAATTTTTTTCCCAAAAAACCCAAACATTTCTCACAAAAAAAATCCCCAGAATTCCTTGGAAAATCCCCTAAAAAATTCCCAAAAATTTTCCCTACAATCCCTGTCATTTTTCCTCAAATTCCCAAATTTTTTCCCAAAAAATCCCGTAAAAATTCCAAAAAAAATCCAAAAAAATCCCCATTTTTTTCCCCAAAAATCCCTGACGTTTTTCCTAAAATTCCCAAATTTTCCCCCAAAAATTCCCAAAATTTCTCACAAAAAATCCCTAAAATTCCTTGGAAAATCCCCTAAAAAAATCCCAAAAATCCCCAAGAAATAAAAAAAAAATCCCCATTTTTTTTTCCCAAAAATCCCTGACATTTTCCCAAAAATTCCCAAATTTTTTTCCCAAAAATTCCCAAAATCCCTCCCATAAAACCCCAAAAAAATCCACAAAAATCCACAAAAAATCCCCCAAAACTTCCAAAAATATCTCCCAAAAAATCCCAATTTTTTCCCCAAAAATTCCCAAAATTTCTCACAAAAAAACCCCTAAAAAATTCCCAAAAATCCCCAAAAAAATTTTAAAAATCACCAATTTTTCCCAAAAAATCCCCAAAAATTTTCCCTGAAATCCCTGACATTTTTCCTCAAATTCCGAAATTTTTTCCCCAAAAAATCCCCTAAAAAAATCCCAAAAATCCCCAAAAAATTAAAAAAAATCCCCATTTTTTTTTTCCCAATATTTTTCCCGATAATTCCCGATTTTCCCCCAAATTCCCGGATTCCGGCACCCCCGGTGCAGCGTGGCGCCGGCGCCGGCGGCGGCTCAGGAGCGGCGGCTGCGGCAGCGGCTGCGGGAGCATTTCCTGCACGAGGAGCCCGAGGGGGACGAGGGGGAGGAGGAGGAAAATTCGGGAATTCCAGAGGTGGGGAAAATTGGGGAAATTTGGGGGGAATTGGGGGAAAAAAATGGGGGGAAAAGGGGAATTTTGGGGGGAAAAATGGGAAAAATTGGGGGGAAAATGAGGTAAAAATGGGAAAAAAATGGGAATTTTTGGGGGAAAATTGGGGAAAAATAGGAATTTTGGGGGGAAAATTTGGGAAAGTTGGGAAAAATTGGGAATTTTGGGGGGAAAATGGGGGAAAAAATGGAAATAAAATGGGAGGATAATGGGGAGAAAATTGGGAGAAAATTGGAAAGAAATTGGGGAAAACAATGAGAATT
>NW_024507126.1:0-260 GCF_017590055.1 Onychostruthus taczanowskii | reverse complement strand
CATTGGGGTCATTGGGGTCATCGGGGGGATCGGGACGATTGGGGTCATCCATGGGAATGGGACCATTGGGAATAGGATCATCTGGGATTGGGATCATCAGGAATGGGAGTAGGATCCCCCCAAACCCCACACTTTGGGCAGCATTGATCACACCCCAAACGCCACGGGGATCCCATCCCAAACCTCACCCCAAACCCCACCGTGACCCCACCCCAACTCCTGCCATGATCCCACCCCAAAACCCACCATGATCCCACCCA
>NW_024507125.1:0-260 GCF_017590055.1 Onychostruthus taczanowskii | reverse complement strand
TGGGGAGGGCTGGAGCCGCCTGGGATGTGGGCATGACAGCAGAACGGAATTTCGGGGGGAATTTTTTGGGATTTTGGGGGGAATTCCTCGGGAATTCCTCGGGAATTCCCCCTGCTCCCCCCAGCCCCAATTCCCGATTTTCCCGCGGCTCGGGGCGCCCCCTGGCGGCGGTTCCCGGAATTCCCGCGGAGCTTTCCCGGCGCTCCCCTCTTCCCTTGCCCCTTTCTCCCCGTTTTTCCCCCATTTTATCCCTGTTTTTC
>NW_024507124.1:0-260 GCF_017590055.1 Onychostruthus taczanowskii | reverse complement strand
TCCCGTTTTTGGGGTCCCTCTGGGGGGGTCCCGGTTTTGGGGTCCCTCGGGGGGTCCCGTTTGGGGGGGTCCCGTTTTGGGGGTCCCGTTACCCCTGTGCAGCTGCAGCGC
Organism: Onychostruthus taczanowskii; assembly: GCF_017590055.1. Lineage (NCBI taxonomy): Eukaryota > Metazoa > Chordata > Aves > Passeriformes > Passeridae > Onychostruthus > Onychostruthus taczanowskii. The sequence continues at coordinate 149 of NW_024507124.1, read as the reverse complement.
CCCTCCCCCGCAGCGCTCGCTCAGCAGCACGGAGCCGCCGTCCAGCAGGAGCCTGGGGGAGGGGCGGGGGGTCAGCACCCCGGGACCCCCGACCCCAAAAACCCCCCAGACACCAAAACCCCGCCCAAAACCCCCCAGACCCCAAAAAC
>NW_024507123.1:0-260 GCF_017590055.1 Onychostruthus taczanowskii | reverse complement strand
CCCTCCCCTTTCCCTTTAAGCCCCTCCCCGTTCCCATTAAGCTCCGCCTATTTCAACCCCACCACCACCCATTTAATTCCCATTTAAGCCCCTCCCCTTTCCTTTTAAGCCCCTGCCCTTAAGCCCCTCCCCCACCCATTTAAAGCCTTTTAAGCCCCTCCCCTACTTTAGCTCCTCCCCTTTTCCTTTAGCCCCTCCCCTTTTGTGTACCGCTAAGCCCCACCCCCTTTTCTCGCCCTCCCCTTGCCCTTTAAGCCCCT
>NW_024507122.1:0-260 GCF_017590055.1 Onychostruthus taczanowskii | reverse complement strand
CCAGAACCCCCCCCCCCCCGCTCTGTGGGGACCCCCACCCCAGCGGGACCCGGCCACGACCCCCCCTGTCCCAGCAGGGCCCAGCTGTTCCCGCAGAGACCCCCACCCTGGGGAGCCCCCGCACCCACCGAGCGCCCCCCACTCTGCAGGGCTCATCTGTCCCATGGAGCCCACCGGGACCCCCGCCCCACTGGGCCCTGCACCCAGACCCCCTCCGAGCCCCCCGCCCCATGGGTTCCTCTCCTCCCATCGGACCCCAG
>NW_024507121.1:0-260 GCF_017590055.1 Onychostruthus taczanowskii | reverse complement strand
GGAAAAGGGAAAGGAAAAGGAAAAGGAGCGAACGCGCTCGGCCCGGCCCGGCAGTGGCGCCGCGGGGCCCGCAGGGGGCGCTGCGGGGCGGCCGCGCCTCCGCTCCCCCCGGGCCGGGAGACAGAGGGACAGGGGGACAGGGGGACAGGGGGACACCAGGACAGGGGGACAGGGGACACATGGACACCCCTGGAACACAGAGAAATCCCGTCCGCCATCCCGGCACACAGCACAGCCCGGACAGCTGGGAGAGCTGGGGG
>NW_024507120.1:0-260 GCF_017590055.1 Onychostruthus taczanowskii | reverse complement strand
TCAGGAAGAAGCCAGCACTCATAAATTTGTGACATTTGTGACTGGTATACAAACCTTTACCTTTTGGTAAGGCCTGATTAAGGCTTTTTTAAAAAGAAAATCAAATCAAAACAAAACAAACCCACTATATATCTAGCATCAAGTTCATCCCCATCTTTTTTAGCTTCTCATAATTTCCATTCTTCAGTGCCTGTGCTAGTTTGTTAGACTGGCCAGGTAATGTTTGTAGCCATCCTGCACCTCCTGCAGCAGACAAACTG
>NW_024507119.1:0-260 GCF_017590055.1 Onychostruthus taczanowskii | reverse complement strand
AAAAAAAAAAAAAAGACAAAAAATCAAAAAAAGAAACAAACGCGAAAAAAAGAAAAGAAAACAAAAAGCGAGCGAGCGAGAGGGCGAGCGCGAATCACAGCAGACAGACAGATAGACAGACAAAGCACCTGCACCACACTGTCCCTTAGACTGTAGGAGGTGTGATGCTGTATTTTGACCTTTCCAGGCGAATGCCCGTGCACGGGAGTGGAGTGGGTACCGCGCACGGGCAGGCAGGCGGGCACCGGCAGGGCAGCGGC
>NW_024507118.1:0-261 GCF_017590055.1 Onychostruthus taczanowskii | reverse complement strand
CACCCTGGGACCCCCCTGGGACCCCCAGGGACCCCTGGGACCCCCAGCACCGCCCTGGCACTGCCCTGGGACCCCTGAGACCACCCTGAGACTACCCTGGGACCCCCTGGGGCCACCCTGGGACCCCCATGGACCTCTGACACCACCCAGGGACCCCTGAGACCACCCTGGGTCCCCTCCAAGACCACCTAATGATCCCCCTAGACCATCCAGAGACCCCCCTAGAGCCCTCAAAGAACAACCAGACCCCCATGGGATACC
>NW_024507117.1:0-6283 GCF_017590055.1 Onychostruthus taczanowskii | reverse complement strand
TCAGCCCAAACTCACCCCAAAATCAGCACAAAATCAGCAGAAAAATCAGCCCCAAATCAGCCCAAACTCATCCCAAAATCAGCCCGAAATCCCAAAAAAATCAGCCCGAAATCACCCCAAAAATCAGCAGAAAAATCAGCCCCAAATCAGCCCAAACTCATCCCAAAATCAGCCCGAAATCCCAAAAAAATCAGCCCGAAATCACCCCAAAAATCAGCAGAAAAATCAGCCCGAAATCAGCCCAAAATCAGCCCGAAATCAGCTCAAAATCAGCCCCAAATCAACCCCAAATCAGCCCGAAGTCACAAAATCAGCCCCAAATCAGCCCCAAATCAGCCCATAAATCAGCCCAAAATCACCACAAAATCAGCCCGAACTCAGCTCAAAATCAGCCCCAAATCATCCCAAAAATCAGCCCCAAAAATCAGCTCAAAAATCAGCCCGAAATCAGCCCAAAATCAGCCCAAAAATCAGCTCAAAATCAGCCCAAACTCACCCCAAAATCAGCCCCAAATCACAAAAAAATCAGCCCCAAATCAGTCCCAAATATCACCCCGAAATCAGCCCAAATCAGCTCAAAATCAGCCCGAAATCACAAAAAAATCACCCCCTAATCAGCCCGAAATCAGCTCAAAATCACAAAAAAATCAACCTGAAATCAGCCCGAAATCACAAAAAATCAGCCCAAAATCATAAAAAAATCACCCCCAAATCAGCCCGAAATCACAAAAAAATCACAAAAAAATCACCCCGGAATCAGCTCAAAATCAGCCTAAAAATCAGCACAAACCCACCCCCAAATCAGCCCAAAATTACCCCAAAATCACCCCCAAATTGGGACAGGTGAGACAGGTGAGACACAGGTGAGACAGGTGAGGGACAGAAATTGAGCTTCATCCAGCGGTGCGAGCCCTTCTTCTTCCTCTCCACCAGGTACCCTGGGACAGGTGAGACAGGTGAGACAGGTGGGACACAGGTAGGACAGGTGAGAGACAGAAACTGAGCTTCATCCAGAGTGGGAGCCCTTCTTCTTCCTCTCCACCAGGTAACCTGCACAGGTGAGACAGGTGAGACACAGGTGACACAGGTGGGACAGGTGGGACAGGTGTGTGAGAGACAGGTGAGACACAGGTGGGACAGGTGAGGGACAGAACTTGAGCTTCATCCAGAGGTGGGAGCTCTTCTTCCTCTCCACCAGGTAACCTGCACAGGTGAGACAGGTGAGGGACAGGTGAGACAGGTGAGGGACAGGTGAGACAGGTGAGGGACAGGTGAGACAGGTGAGGGACAGGTGAGACAGGTGAGGGACAGGTGAGACAGGTGAGGGACAGGTGGGCACAGGCGTGCCAGGACACACGGACAGAGGACACACAGGTGTGGGGATGTGGCGGTGCCCCCCAGGTGCCCCCCAGGTGTGGCTCTCACCTGTGACCGGCTGCCCCCCGTCGAACTTGGGGGGCTCCCAGACGAGCACGGCCCAGTCCTCGCCCACCTGGGTGACGCGAACGGCCTCGGGGGGGTCGGGGACGTCTGCGGGGACAGGGCACACCTGTGTCACCAGGTGGCCTCCCGTGTGCCCGCAGGTGTGCCCAGGTGGGTGCCCAGGTGTGTGCCCAGGTGCCCCCAGGTGCGTGCCCAGGTAGGCCCAGGTATCCCCAGGTGTCCCCAGGTGTGTCACCAGATGTGTCACCAGGTGTGCCCAGGTATCCCCAGGTGTGTCCCAAGGTGCCCCCAGGTATCCCCAGGTGACCCCAAGTGTAGCACAGGTGTCCCCAGGTGTGTCACCAGGCATGCCCAGGTATCCCCAGGTGTGCCCAGCTTTGCTCAGGTGCACCCAGGTGCCCCTAGATGTCCCCAGCTGTCCCCAAGTGTGTGCCCAGATATCCCCAGGTGCCCCCAGGTGTGTCCAGGTGTCCCCAGATGTGCCCAGGTGGTGCCCAGGTGCCCCTAGATGTCCCCAAGTGTGTGCCCAGGTATCCCCAGGTGTGCCCAGGTGCCCCCAGGTGTGTCACCAGGTGTGCCCAGATATCCCCAGGTGTCCCCAGGTGTCCCAGGTGCCCCCAGGTGTTCCCAGCTGTCCCCAGGTGTGCCCAGGTGCGCCGTACCCACAATGCGGATGTTGATGGCGGCCGTGTCCCCCCATCCCACCGTCCCCAGGTGTTCCCAGCTGGCCCCAGGTGCCCCCAGGTGTGCCCAGGTGAGCTGCACCCACGATGTGGATGTTGATGGCGGCCGTGTCCCCCCATCCCACTGTCCCCAGCTGTCCCCAGGTGTGCCCAGGTGTGCCCAGGTGCCCCCAGGTGTCCCCAGGTGCCCCCAGGTGTCCCCAGGTGCCCCCAGGTGTCCCCAGGTGCCCCCAGGTGTCCCCAGGTGCCCCCAGGTGTCCCCAGGTGCCCCCAGGTGTCCCCAGGTGCCCCCAGGTGCCCCCAGCTGTCCCCAGGTGCCCCCAGGTGTGTCCCCAGGTGTCCCCAGGTGTGCCCAGGTGCCCCCAGGTGCGCCGTACCCACGACGCGGATGTTGATGGCGGCCATGTCCTCGCCGGCCGGGTTGGTGACGCGGATCTCGTAGCGCCCCTCGTCGGCGCGCTCGGCGCTCTCGATGACGAAACTGCTCAGCTCGTGCTTGTCCTCCAGCCGGACACGCCCCTCGCGGGACGAGAACTCCTGCACAGGTGAGACACAGGTGAGACAGGTGGGACAGGTGAGACAGGTGTGGGACAGGTGAGGGCACACCAGCTCGTGCTTGTCCTCCAGCCGGACACGCCCCTCGCGGGACGAGAACTCCTGCACAGGTGAGACGCTGGACAGGTGAGAGGGACAGGTGTGGGACAGGTGTGGGACAGGTGAGACAGGTGAGAGGGACAGGTGGGACAGGTGAGGGCACACCGGGAGCTGCTCAGCTCGTGCTTGTCCTCCAGCCGGACACGCCCCTCGCAGGACGAGAACTCCTGCACAGGTGAGACAGGTGAGGGACAGGTGAGACAGGTGAGAGGGACAGGTGGGACAGGTGGGACAGGTGTGGGACAGGTGAGACGGATGAGAGAGGTGTGGGACAGGTGTGAGACAGGTGAGGGCACACCAGGAGCTGCTCAGCTCGTGCTTGTCCTTGAGGCGCACGCGACCCACCCGGGAGGAGAACTCCTGCAGGTGAGACAGGTGGGACAGGTGTCTTAGAAGTGACACAGGTGTGTCCCAGGTGTTCTCACCTGGCCGTCCTTGCTCCAGGTGACGGTGGGCAGCGGCTCCCCCGAGATCGGCACGTCCAGGCGCAGTTTGTTCCCGGCCACCACCACCAAGGTGTTCTCCGAGTCCCGGCCCGAGCAGTCCAGGTGGATCTTGGGGGGCTCTGGGGGGGACACGTGGGACAGGTGAGGGACACGTGGGACAGGTGAGGGACACGTGGGACAGGTGAGGGACAGGTGGACAGGTGAGGGACACGTGGGACAGGTGAGGGACAGGTGGACAGGTGAGGGACACGTGGGACAGGTGAGGGACAGGTGTGACAAGTGTGCCCTGTCCTCACAGGTGTGCCCTGTCCTCACAGGTGTGCCCAGGCGTCACCCCAACCCCCAGGTGTCCCCTGACCCCACAGGTGTCCTCAGGTGTGCCCAGGTGTCCCCAGAGATGTCATCTGGGGAGGGAGAGGGGGACAGGTGAGGGACACGTGGGACAGGTGGACAGGTGTGACAAGTGTGCACTGTCCCCTCAGGTGTGCCCTGTCCTCACAGGTGTGCCCAGGCGTCACCCCAACCCCCAGGTGTCCCCTGACCCCACAGGTGTCCTCAGGTGTGCCCAGGTGTCCCCAGAGATGTCATCTGTCTCCCCAGGTGTCCCCTCAGGTGTCCCCTGTCCCCCCAGGTGTCTCCTGTCCTGCTCAGGTGTACCCCCAGGTGTCCCCTGTCCCCCCAGGTGTCTCCTGTCCTGCTCAGGTGTCCCCCCAGGTGTCCCCTGTTCCCACAGGTGTCCCCTGTCCCCCCAGGTGTCTCCTGTCCTGCTCAGGTGTCCCCTCAGGTGTCCCCTGTCCCCCCAGGTGTCTCCTGTCCTGCTCAGGTGTACCCCCAGGTGTCCCCTGTCCCCCCAGGTGTTCTCTGTCCCCCTCAGGTGTCCCCTGTCCCCCCAGGTGTCTCCTGTCCTGCTCAGGTGTCCCCCCAGGTGTCCCCTGTTCCCACAGGTGTCCCCTGTCCCCCCAGGTGTCTCCTGTCCTGCTCAGGTGTCCCCTCAGGTGTCCCCTGTCCCCCCAGGTGTCTCCTGTCCTGCTCAGGTGTACCCCCAGGTGTCCCCTGTCCCCCCAGGTGTTCTCTGTCCCCCTCAGGTGTCCCCTGTCCCCCCAGGTGTCTCCTGTCCTGCTCAGGTGTCCCCCCAGGTGTCCCCTGTTCCCACAGGTGTCCCCTGTCCCCCCAGGTGTCTCCTGTCCTGCTCAGGTGTCCCCTCAGGTGTCCCCTGTCCCCCCAGGTGTCTCCTGTCCTGCTCAGGTGTACCCCCAGGTGTCCCCTGTCCCCCCAGGTGTTCTCTGTCCCCCTCAGGTGTCCCCTGTCCCCCCAGGTGTCTCCTGTCCTGCTCAGGTGTCCCCCCAGGTGTCCCCTGTTCCCACAGGTGTCCCCTGTCCCCCCAGGTGTCTCCTGTCCTGCTCAGGTGTCCCCTCAGGTGTCCCCTGTCCCCCCAGGTGTCTCCTGTCCTGCTCAGGTGTACCCCCAGGTGTCCCCTGTCCCCCCAGGTGTTCTCTGTCCCCCTCAGGTGTCCCCTGTCCCCCCAGGTGTCTCCTGTCCTGCTCAGGTGTCCCCCCAGGTGTCCCCTGTTCCCACAGGTGTCCCCTGTCCCCCCAGGTGTCTCCTGTCCTGCTCAGGTGTCCCCTCAGGTGTCCCCTGTCCCCCCAGGTGTCTCCTGTCCTGCTCAGGTGTACCCCCAGGTGTCCCCTGTCCCCCCAGGTGTTCTCTGTCCCCCTCAGGTGTCCCCTGTCCCCCCAGGTGTCTCCTGTCCTGCTCAGGTGTCCCCCCAGGTGTCCCCTGTTCCCACAGGTGTCCCCTGTCCCCCCAGGTGTCTCCTGTCCTGCTCAGGTGTCCCCTCAGGTGTCCCCTGTCCCCCCAGGTGTCTCCTGTCCTGCTCAGGTGTACCCCCAGGTGTCCCCTGTCCCCCCAGGTGTTCTCTGTCCCCCTCAGGTGTCCCCTGTCCCCCCAGGTGTCTCCTGTCCTGCTCAGGTGTCCCCCCAGGTGTCCCCTGTTCCCACAGGTGTCCCCTGTCCCCCCAGGTGTCTCCTGTCCTGCTCAGGTGTCCCCTCAGGTGTCCCCTGTCCCCCCAGGTGTCTCCTGTCCTGCTCAGGTGTACCCCCAGGTGTCCCCTGTCCCCCCAGGTGTTCTCTGTCCCCCTCAGGTGTCCCCTGTCCCCCCAGGTGTCTCCTGTCCTGCTCAGGTGTCCCCCCAGGTGTCCCCTGTTCCCACAGGTGTCCCCTGTCCCCCCAGGTGTCTCCTGTCCTGCTCAGGTGTCCCCTCAGGTGTCCCCTGTCCCCCCAGGTGTCTCCTGTCCTGCTCAGGTGTACCCCCAGGTGTCCCCTGTCCCCCCAGGTGTCTCCTGTCCTGCTCAGGTGTCCCCTCAGGGGTCCCCTGTTCCCACAGGTATCCCCAGGTGTCCCCACAGGTGTCCTCTGTCCCCCTCAGGTGTCACCTGTCTCCCCAGGTGTCCCCAGGTGTCCCCAGGTGTGACAGGTGTCCCCCCACCTGTCCCCTCGCCCCCAAGGTGTCCCCAGGTGTGTCAGGTGTCTCCCCAGGTGTCCTCCCAGGTGTCCCCCCAGGTGTCTCTGTCCCCCTCAGGTGTTTCCTGTCCCCCAGGTGTCCCCAGGTGTGTCCCCTGGTGTCCCCAGGTGTCCCCAGGTGTGTCCCCAGGTGTCCCCCCAGCTGTCCCCAGGTGTGTCAGGTGTCCCCAGGTGTGTCCTGTCCCCCCAGCTGTCCTCCCAGGTGTCCCCTCAGGTGTCCCTCAATGTCCCCAGGTGTCCCCAGGTGTCCCCTGCGCTCACCTTGTTTGGGCACGTACTCCACCTTGATCTCTGTGGGGGGGGGAGGGGGGAGTTAGTGACGTCAGAGAGACCCCCCCTAAAACCACCCCAGTGACGTCATAGGGGGAAAACCCCAGTGATGTCATTGGGAATCCCCAGTGATGTCATTGGAGAACCCCAAACATCCCCAAATGCCCCCAAACACCCCAAAATACCCCCCAAAATGTCCCCAAACAACCCGAAATTTCACCAAAAAAAGCCAAAATGCCCCCAAACTTCCCCAAACACCCCCAAACAA
>NW_024507116.1:0-261 GCF_017590055.1 Onychostruthus taczanowskii | reverse complement strand
CCAACCCAAACTATTCTATGATTCTAATATTTACGAATACTAAAATCACACTTTGAGGGTTTCAGCTGCTTTGTCTATTTTATTAATAAATCCTAATGTGACTGTCACTGAGTGACAACCTTGTGGGGAAGGAGAGGCAGCACAACTTGCCTGTGGCAGCACAAGTCATGGTGGAATGAGGATGATGAAACAGGATTTCCTGCCTCCCAAATCTCTTCAGGTTCTTCCAGATCAGGCTGCCTCCCAAGCAGGTAATTACAT
>NW_024507115.1:0-261 GCF_017590055.1 Onychostruthus taczanowskii | reverse complement strand
GCGCAGGGCGCAGCTCCAGTGCACGATGCGCCGGCTCCGGTAGATCAGGCCCTGCTCGTGCAGCCTCACGAAGGCCTCGGTCACCGCCCGGCTCATTTTCTGGGGGTCCCGGGGGGGGGGTCAGGGGGACCCCCGGGCTGCGGGACCCCCGGGCCCCCCCCCGAGCCCCCCACTCACCGGGTCCATGGTGAAGCAGGCCCGGCCCCAGTCCATGGAGGCGCCCAGGCGCCGCAGCTGCTGGTAAATGCGGTCGCCCTTCCT
>NW_024507114.1:0-261 GCF_017590055.1 Onychostruthus taczanowskii | reverse complement strand
ATTTTATACAGGTTAGATTCAACTCATAAGTTCAATTTTCATGCCTTGCCTCTTTTGGATATAAAAAGTACCTATGTTTATTCCCTGAAGTTAGTTTTGTACAGTAATTAAAAATAAATGCTATCAAATAAATATGGTGAATTGTAAGATTGTAACCAGCTGGGAAAAATTTTAGAAGGTATTATGGCATGATGAAAATACAAAAATTATCCAAGAGGAGGAAACCAGTTGAGGTTTTTTTAATTATTATTATTCTTCTTA
>NW_024507113.1:0-261 GCF_017590055.1 Onychostruthus taczanowskii | reverse complement strand
CAGCTTCCCTGGAAATGAGCTGGCCCACCACAAGAGCTTCTGCGTCTCATTTGGAACAGAGCAAGATCCCCACACTTTGGGTGATCCTCTTGCCCAGAAGAAACCTCAGCCAGGACAAAGGCGTACACACTTGCACATACCCTTTGCCATTCTTGGGGCCATTGCCAGCAGGAGGCCAGGCTGTGGCACTCACCCCTGCCTCTGTTTGTTGCAGGGCAGACTGTGGGCCAGTGGCATTGGATTGTGATTGGACTGGTTGTG
>NW_024507112.1:0-261 GCF_017590055.1 Onychostruthus taczanowskii | reverse complement strand
GGGTGGAAGAGTATCTCAACATTCACAACAGGCTGGGAGGCAATTACCACACCCGACTGAGGCTCAACAGTGAAGCAGGATGCCATGTCTTGCATGCTGGGATCTGTACCCTTCAGTGTGAAACTGGGGAGAAAGGGAAAGAATGGAGATCTCTGCAGTTAAATGGATAGGTGCCACCACCACAGCCAGGATTTTGCATAGGACCGGAAAAAAAAAGAAAAAGGAGAGTCCAGATCTGCTTAGGGAATCCTGGATCTTGAC
>NW_024507111.1:0-261 GCF_017590055.1 Onychostruthus taczanowskii | reverse complement strand
CTCCGGTGGTCACTCCGGTGGTCACTCGTGGTCAGCGGCCGCTCCGGGGGTCAGTGGTCACTCCGGGGGTCAGTGGTCACTCGCGGTCAGCGGCCGCTCCGGCCGGCGCCGCGCCCACCTGCGCCCGGGCCTGGTCCAGCAGGAGCGCGATGGCCTCGCTCTCGGCCAGCGGCATCTCGGGGCTCTCGGTCAGCCCTGGGGGCGCGGGGGTCAGCGGAGACCCCGGACCGGGGCTGCACCCCGAAACCCGGAGCTTTCACC
>NW_024507110.1:0-261 GCF_017590055.1 Onychostruthus taczanowskii | reverse complement strand
CTGTGTGTCCCTGCCGTGTCCCTGCCGTGCCCACACACAGCCACACGCAGTGACAGCCATGTGGCCCATGCTGCTGCCGCTGCTGCCGGTGGCCCTGGCCGTGCTGGCCCTGGCCCGGGTGGCCCATCGGCTGCTGGCTCCGTCCGGCAACCCCTTCGCAGGGCCACCCCCGGGGCCACCGCGGCCTCTGGTGACCGACCAGCGCGCCCGGGACAGGGTCCTGAAGCAGGGTGAGTGTGTCTGTGTGTCCGTGTGTCTGTG
>NW_024507109.1:0-261 GCF_017590055.1 Onychostruthus taczanowskii | reverse complement strand
TTTTTTTTTTTTTTTTTCTCTTGTCAATGGATAATTTAAATATTCAATAAGGAATTTAAAAAAAATTAAATTCATAATTACCAAAAATTCCTTTAGATCCCAAACCAGCCCCGTTTTTCCTTTGGTTCTTTCCCCAATAATCCCTGGATTTCCCTGATTTTTTCACCCTTTTCCCACCCCCTTTCCTAACGGGATAACGACCTTCTTTCCCATTCCCAGAGCCTCGGGGCAGTCGGGATGAGCCCTGGGATGAGCCCTGGG
>NW_024507108.1:0-261 GCF_017590055.1 Onychostruthus taczanowskii | reverse complement strand
CGGTGAGTCAGGGGGGATCGACGGGGGGTGCGTCCCTCCCCGGGTGGGTCCGTCCCCTGGGGGAGGGTCGGGGGCACTCGGAGGGGTCCAGGCCGCGCCGTTGCCATGGCAACTTCCCCATCCCACTATGGCGGCGCAGCGCTCGCCGTCACGCCGCCTCTCTGCGCATGCGCAAGACCGCCTTGACTTCCGCCCGGCGCCAGGCGGCCCCGGAAGCGGCGGCGGGGGCGGGGGTTTCCGGTTCCGGGTGGCGGCGGCGGG
>NW_024507107.1:0-261 GCF_017590055.1 Onychostruthus taczanowskii | reverse complement strand
AAAAAACCCCGAGACCCCTCCCCAAATTGCCCCCTGAGCACCCTAAAATGCCCCCGAGACCCCTCCCCAAATTAACCCGAGCCCCTCAAGACCCCTCCCCATTAATTGGGGGGGGGCCTTGGGGGTCTCCCCTCCCCCAAAAGCGCCCCCTGACGTCGCCTCGGGGGGGTTTGGGGGTCTCCCCTCCCCAAAATGAGCCCCCTCCCCAAAATGAGCCCCCCCAAAGCCGAGTGAGGGGGGGGTCTCTGTTTATTGGGGGGC
>NW_024507106.1:5065-6317 GCF_017590055.1 Onychostruthus taczanowskii | reverse complement strand
CTGCGCGGGCCCTTTAAGAGCCCCCCCCCACCCCCGGCCCCAAATCTCTCAATGGGGACGGTGGGAACGCGGCCGAGGCCACGCCCCCTCATTAGCATACAGCACCAACCCCCTTATATGGACAAAGGGGCGGAGCAAAGAGTTGGGGCGGGGCCTGGGGCGGTCTAGGAAACCTTTAAACCCTGGATTAGCATAAGGGGCGTGGCTTGCGGGAGTCGGGGATGTTATCAGCATAAGGGGCGGGGCACAGACATGCAGAGCTCATTATTAGCATAAGGGGCGGGGTTTGGGGTTTACAAAGCCCAGTAGCATAAAGGGCGGGGCTAAAGATTGAATAATTAGCATGAGGGGCGTGGCTTTGGGGTTTGGCAATCGCTATTAGCATAAGGGGAGGGGCCAGGAGGCTTCAGGGTCGGGTATTAGCATAAGGGGTGGGGTGTCAGGGTATGATAATGAGCTATTAGCATGAAGGGTGGAGCAGATGGATTTTTAAAAGCTTATTTGCATAAAGGGTGGAGCTTATGGGCTTCATAATGAATGATTAGCATAAGGGGTGGGGCATAATTAATTAAAACCAGTTGTTATTAGCATAAGGGGAGGGGCATTCTGGGGGATTATAAATCGCTATTAGCATAAGGGGCGGGGCTTGGCAGCTTTAGAAAACCTCATTACCATAAACGGCGTGACATGGAGAACTTTAACACTCCTCATTAGCATAAGGGGCATGGCAAGTTAAGCTTTAACAAGGCTCATTAGCATAAGGGCATTGCAAATTGAGTTTTAATACTCCTCATTAGCATAATGGGCGTTGCAAATTGAGTTTTAATACTCCTCATTAGCATAATGGGCGTTGCAAATTGAGTTTTAATACTCCTCATTAATTAAGCCTTACCTCTCCTCATTAGCATAAGGGACATGGCAAATTGAGCTTTAACCCGCCTCATTAGCATAAGGGGCGTGGCAAATTGAGCTTTAATCCGCCTCATTAGCATAAGGGGCATGTCAAATTGAGCTTAAACCCTCCTAATTTGCATACTGGGCGTGGCCACACCCCTCTATAAACCACGGCCGGCAGAAGGGGCAGGCACGGATCTTCTTTAGCAGAGGGGGCGTGGTCCAAACCCCCCTCGTGGGCGTGTCGGGGGCGGGGCCCCCGAGCCCATAAAGGGCGGGCGCGGCGGCGGGCGCGCCGAGTCGCGGGTTCGAGTCCCGGCGGGAGCGGCGGCGACACCGGGCAAGGGAAGCGGGGGGG
>NW_024507106.1:0-4436 GCF_017590055.1 Onychostruthus taczanowskii | reverse complement strand
CTGCGCGGGCCCTTTAAGAGCCCCCCCCCACCCCCGGCCCCAAATCTCTCAATGGGGACGGTGGGAACGCGGCCGAGGCCACGCCCCCTCATTAGCATACAGCACAACCCCCCTTATATGGACAAAGGGGCGGAGCAAAGAGTTGGGGCGGGGCCTGGGGCGGTCTAGGAAGCCTTTAAACCCTGGATTAGCATAAGGGGCGTGGCTTGCGGGAGTCGGGGATGTTATCAGCATAAGGGGCGGGGCACAGACATGCAGAGCTCATTATTAGCATAAGGGGCGGGGTTTGGGCTTTACAAAGCCCAGTAGCATAAAGGGCGGGGCTAAAGATTGAATAATTAGCATGAGGGGCGTGGCTTTGAGGTTTGGCAATCGCTATTAGCATAAGGGGAGGGGCCAGGAGGCTTCAGGGTCGGGTATTAGCATAAGGGGTGGGGTGTCAGGGTATGACAATCATAAGATTTTGTATTTTCATTCTCTGGTCACAGCAGAAATGTTTAAAATATTTTATTGGCTTTTTAAGGGGAGGGGCATTCTGGGGGATTATAAATCGCTATTAGCATAAGGGGCGGGGCTTGGCAGCTTTAGAAAACCTCATTACCATAAACGGCGTGACATGGAGAACTTTAACACTCCTCATTAGCATAAGGGGCATGGCAAGTTAAGCTTTAACAAGGCTCATTAGCATAAGGGCATTGCAAATTGAGTTTTAATACTCCTCATTAGCATAATGGGCGTTGCAAATTGAGTTTTAATACTCCTCATTAGCATAATGGGCGTTGCAAATTGAGTTTTAATACTCCTCATTAATTAAGCCTTACCTCTCCTCATTAGCATAAGGGACATGGCAAATTGAGCTTTAACCCGCCTCATTAGCATAAGGGGCGTGGCAAATTGAGCTTTAATCCGCCTCATTAGCATAAGGGGCATGTCAAATTGAGCTTTAATCCTTCTCATTAGCATAATGGGCATGGCAAATTGAGCTTTAACACACCTCATTAGCATAAGGGGCATTGTTAGCATAATGGGCGTTGCAAATTGAGTTTTAATACTCCTCATTAGCATAATGGGCGTTGCAAATTGAGTTTTAATACTCCTCATTAGCATAATGGGCGTTGCAAATTGAGTTTTAATACTCCTCATTAGCATAATGGGCGTTGCAAATTGAGTTTTAATACTCCTCATTAGCATAATGGGCGTTGCAAATTGAGTTTTAATACTCCTCATTAGCATAATGGGCGTTGCAAATTGAGTTTTAATACTCCTCATTAGCATAATGGGCGTTGCAAATTGAGTTTTAATACTCCTCATTAGCATAATGGGCGTTGCAAATTGAGTTTTAATACTCCTCATTAATTAAGCCTTACCTCTCCTCATTAGCATAAGGGACATGGCAAATTGAGCTTTAACCCGCCTCATTAGCATAAGGGGCGTGGCAAATTGAGCTTTAATCCGCCTCATTAGCATAAGGGGCATGTCAAATTGAGCTTTAATCCTTCTCATTAGCATAATGGGCATGGCAAATTGAGCTTTAACACACCTCATTAGCATAAGGGGCATTGCAAATTGAGCTTAAACCCTCCTAATTTGCATACTGGGCGTGGCCACACCCCTCTATAAACCACGGCCGGCAGAAGGGGCAGGCACGGATCTTCTTTAGCAGAGGGGGCGTGGTCCAAACCCCCCTCGTGGGCGTGTCGGGGGCGGGGCCCCCGAGCCCATAAAGGGCGGGCGCGGCGGCGGGCGCGCCGAGTCGCGGGTTCGAGTCCCGGCGGGAGCGGCGGCGACACCGGGCAAGGGAAGCGGGGGGGGTAAATTAATGAGAATTTGGGGTTTTCAAGGCATTTTTGGGGGTATTTGGGGTGTTCAGGGCATTTTTTGGGGTATTTGCTGCAGTTTTTGGGAATATTTGACATTTTCGGGGTGAATTAATGAGTATTTGAGGGGTTTGGGGTGGTAATTTTGGGGTTTTTTTATGGGATTGGGGCATTTTTTGGGGTATCTGGGGCAGTTCTTGGGGTATTTAATGTTTGTGGGGTAAATCCATGAAAATTTGGGGTGTCCAGGGCATTTTTGGGGGTATTTGGGGCAGTTTTGGGGTTATTTCACATTTATGGGGTGAATTAATGAGAATTTGAGGTGTTCAGAGCAATTTTTGGGGATTTTAAATAGGATTGGGACAGGTTTTGGGGTATTTAATGTCGATGGGGTAAATTCATGAGAATTTGGGGTGTCCAGGACATTTTTTTGGGGTATTTGGGGCAGTTTTTTGGGAATATTTGACATTTTTGGGGTGAATTGATGAGAATTTGAGGGGTTTGGGGTGGAAATTTTTGGGGTTTTTTATGGGATTGGGGCAGTTTTTGGGGTATCTGGGGCAGTTCTTGGGGTATTTAATGTTTGTAGGGTAAATCCATGAAAATTTTGGGTGTCCAGGGCATTTTTGGGGGTATTTGGGGCAGTTTTTGGGGTATTTAATGTCGATGGGGTAAATTCATGAGAATTTGGGGTGTCCAGGGCATTTTTGGGGGTATTTGGGGCAGTTTTTTGGGAATATTTGACATTTTTGGGGTGAATTAATGAGTATTTGAGGGGTTTGAGGGCGGATTTTTGGGGTTTTTTAAATGGGATTGGGGCAGTTGTTGGGGTTATTTGACGTTTATGGGGTAAATTAATGAGAATTTGGGGTTTTCAAGGCATTTTTGGGGGTATTTGGGGTGTTCAGGGCATTTTTTGGGGTATTTGCTGCAGTTTTTTGGGAATATTTGACATTTTTGGGGTGAATTAATGAGTATTTGAGGGGTTTGAGGGCGGATTTTTGGGTTTTTTTTAATGGGATTGGGGCAATTTTTGGGGGGTATATGGTGCAGTTTTTGGGGTATTTGATGTTTATGGGGTAAATTAATGAGAATTTGGGGTTTTCAGGGCATTTTTGGGGGTATTTGGTGCCAGCGGGGTAAATTTATGGGGCTTTTAAAAGATTTGGGGCAAGATTCGAAGAGTTAAGGGAATTTTTGGGGCAATTTTGGGGTTCCAGGGCAGCTTTTGGGGGGGATTTGATGCCATTTGGGCATTTTTGGAAGGGTTTGGAGCAGTTTTTGGGGTCCCAAACCCCAAATTCGCCTCCTCAGAGCTGATCCTGCTCTTCCAAAGTGATTTTATTGAGATTTATCCCAAATTTTAGAGATTTTTCACCCTTTCATGGTGTAATTTTGGTGATTTTTGCCCCATTTTGGGTGGGATTCTTGGGGTTTCCCCCCATTTCATTTGGGATTTTGGGGGTTTCCCCCAATTTTTAATGGAATTTTTGGGGTTTCTGCCCCCGGGGGGTTTTTACTCCTGGGGAATTCATTTTTTGGGGGCCCTGACCCCCCAAATTCCTCCCCAGGGCTGATCCTGCTGCTCCAACCTGATTAATTTTGGGATTTATCCCCAATTTTAGGGATTTTTCACCCTTTTATGGTGTAATTTTGGGGTTTCCGCCCCATTTCGGTTGGAATTTTTGAGGTTTTCCCCCATTTTCAATGGATTTTTTTTTGAGTTTTTGCCCCCGGGGGGGTTTTCCTCCAGGGGAATTAATTTTTTGGGGCCCTGAACCCCCCAAATCGCCCCCCAGGGCTGATCCTGCTGTTCTACCTGGTGTTTTACTTTGGAATTGACACCAAATTTGGGGATTTCCCCCCCATTTTGGTTGGGATTTTTGGGGTTTCTGCTCCCTGGGGGGTTTTTTCTCACGGGGAATTCATTTTTTGGGGTCCCTGACCCCCCAAATCGCCCCCCAGGGCTGATCCAAATGTCCCCAAATGTCCCCAATCCCCCAATGTCCCCAAATGTCCCCAAATGTCCCCCAATGTCCCCAGCATCCCCAATGTCCCCAATGTTCCTGATGGCACCCCACTGTCCCCAATGTCCTCAAATGTCCCCAAATGTCCCCAATCCCCCAATGTCCCCAGCATCCCCAATGTCCCCAACGTCCCCTCAATATCCCGAATATCCCCAATGTCCCCCAATGTCCCCAAATGTCCCCAAATGTCCCCAACATCCCCAATGTCCCTGATGTTCCCAATGTCCCCAATCCCCCAGTGTCCCCACTGTCCAATGTCCCCAATGTCCCCTCACTGTCCCCAACATCCTCAATGTCCCTGATGTCACCCCACTGTCCCCAATCCCCCCAACTTCCCCAATGTCCCCTGGCTGTCCCCAGTGTCCCCAATGTCCCTGATGTCCCCTAACCCATACTGGGATGTCCCCAATGTCCCCTTGCTATCCCCGCTGTCCCCAATCCCCCAATGTCCCCGCTGTCCCCACTGTCCCCGTGTCCTCAGTGTCCCCAATGTCCTCACTGTCCCCAATGTCCCCTGCTGTCCCAGTATCCCCAATGTACCCAATGTCCCCGTGTCCCCGATGTTCCCAATGTCCCCTCGCTGTCCCCAATG